>NC_057796.1:337349827-337381506 GCF_018294505.1 Triticum aestivum | reverse complement strand
GTCGCGGGGTCCTCTGTGGCGGATGTAATTTAAGTGTGCATGGCTTCATCATAGAGAGGTGATGTGTATGGCAGAGGCCACCAACGATGGGGTGCGAGAGAGAAAATGCCCGTAGAGAGGGAATAGAAGGTGTGTGCGCGTGAGAGGAGTCGACATCGAGAGAACGTGTTTGTTCGAGAGACACCGAGGAAGACTACTATATATTGATGGTGCATGTAGGCGGGAATTAAACAAAGGGATGGTCTTATTGGTTTCGGGGATATAGGGGAAGAGTGAGAGGCGGGGGGGTAGCTAGAAGGAGATTGTTAAGTGTGAGTGTGTGTTTTACCCATCCAGGCGGAAGTTATGTGCACAAAAGAGGAGAACGATTCGATGTGGCATTAGAATTGAGGGTAATTAACTACGTATGGAGACATAGAGACCTTGAACATGCATGTGTGAGAGGTATACATGTATACGTGGGATGTGTGCGTGTGCGCGCGCGCAGGATCGAGATAAAAGAAAGAAGACATAAGTCATAAGATCAACGACATGGGAGAGACGGATCGGTATGACAATATGCATGCATGTGAGAATGCAGGGAAGAAGGCCCGACAATTGAGCATGTGTTTTTGTCTTTAAGAGATAGTGGCGTGGGCTGGAGCATGCATCTATGGCGAGCAGAGGGAGTGAGGCGCAACGATTGTGCAAAAGAGACCAACCTATAAATGCATATGTATGGAGAGACATATATAGTGTGGGTGATAGGAAGCAAGACTCCGTGTGAGAAAGAAATGTTGACGGAGAAACTACACATAGATACAGAGATGGGGATGCTAGCTAGAGGGACATCCGCTAGTTTGGGTGTTGGAGATGACCGTCGGGTGGTTCAAAGGGTGAAGTTATATATGTGTGTGAGAGGGCACTTGACTGCATGTAGAGAGAAACATATGTAGTGTGCGTGATAGGAATCAAGAGTGAGGGCGAGAAAGAAGGTTGATGGAGAAACAGATAAATAGAAAGATAAAGATGCTAGCTAGTGTGCGTTAGAGATAGGAGTCGAGTGGATCAGAAGGCTGGGTTATGTGTGTGGGTGTGAGAGAGATAGAGAGAGGGTGCATGTGAGTCACATACAAACAGATATCAGAGAGAAATGAGATCCAGAGAGACGGAGTTTTGTGTCTGCGAGAGAGAAAGATATTTCACAACGAGAGTGATAGCTAGAGAGACATACGAGGGAACGCAAGATATCTCTAGGGAGAGAGGGTGTGTGTGAGCGACACACAAGAGAACAATGGAGAAATATGAGACCCTGGGAGACAGAGTTTGTGTTTGTGTGTGAGAAAGAGATATTGAAGAGGAAGAGTCGTAGGTTCTCATATCTAAGGAGCGAAAGACATCTCTGTATGAGGGGTGTGCGAGTGGCACACATGGGAATAGTAGAGAGAAATGAGACCCCGGGAGACAAAGTTTTGTGTTTGTGTGAGAGAAAGAGATTCCACGTGGAGAATCATAGTTAGAGACACATAGCAGGGAGCGAGATATACTTAGAGAGAGATAGAGTGATGAAGGTCGAGGGAGAGAGTACCGTCAGTGTGTTACGAAGATAAAAGATCATTGTCGACATACAGGTAGCACGAAAGATACCTGAGAGACGATGAACGCGTATAGGTCCAGAGAGATAGTCCTATATAAGCATGAGTGATAGCTATATGAGACGAATATCTGGATTAAAGGGGATTCAAATATTTAAACTGGAGATCACGACATCAATAATATCATAACGCAAATTGGTGTATCAAACATGCATATTCATTTGAATTTGGGCACACGTGTAATGTTATATAGTTTATCAATATTGGTGATCCATAGATTCTTCAATTACAAACAATGCATGGTTTATATGCAATTAATGTCTAAACGGGATTACACTATATGTTGCGTGTGTGAAACACATTATACATGTTTGAGAAGTAAAAAACCCCGCATGAAACACACATTAATTGGAGACAGTTAGCGAGGAATGCATACATTGGATTTCAACATAAAGTGGTTTCAAATATTTGAAAATCCAAATTGATGGATACAACCTTATGAATCTGAGATCATGCCATTTGTAAACCATATTTATGTATAAATGGTGTTGTGCTTTTGAAAGTATATATAAAAAATGATGTATATAGAATGTAATTCCAATTGAAAATGGATCCCGCCCGAAAAAAAATAGAATACAAACGGGATTCGAATTGAGTTGGCACGGTAAACGTGCACTCTGCAAAATTTGAACGAAGCGGGGAAAGACGCAGTAACCGCCCGAAACCAAAATCTGCGAGATGGAAATCACTACTGCCTATCCCTGCCACGCAAAGCCTATCTGCTGGATTTCTATAGGTTTCGATAGGGGTAGGTTTGTAATTTCACCCAAATGTGACGTAACCGCCTCTCACCCGGATTCATACACGGTGGGCGCCAAAACACAGTGTGTCCTCGGCCGAAATCGACTCCCTCCCAGATTCATATTCATACACGGTGGGTGCCAAAAACAAACTCTCGTCGGCAAATATTCGGTGTATGCGAGATTACCGTCCTATCCCCAACCGACTAATGTTGTTGTGATGTAGTAGAAATTTGAAACGGGGGCTAAGTTTGTAAATTTCCTCGCATTTGAGACAAGCGCGCCCTGAATACATGGTTCCCCCCTTCCTCTCTACCTCCATTTTCCCCATTCGTACTCCGTGGGCGCCAAAACACCCTCTCCACCCCACCCTCCTCCGTCCGCCGCCGTCTGCCACCCCATCCACCGCCGTCCTCCTCCACCATGCCGGAGCTGATACCCCGACGCCGCCGTCCATTACAAGAGATCGACCTCTCTCATCCACGGCTTCGGACCGGGATCCTTGCATCCCGTCCTCTCGCTTCATCCCCGCCGTCGTCCACCTTGCCGGCGCCGCTCCTACGACCGTCTCGTCCACCGCGCCCCGCCGCCACCGTCTACCCTCCTAGATCTGCTTCCACGCCGCCGACGGCCATCGCTACCGCAGCACCGTCAAATTCTCAGCAGATGCGTACATGGCGCCGCACCAGAGGCGGTACTCTTTCGTATCTGCTCAACTTATTTATCGCAGCAAGAAAATAGATCGCCACTGCTTTACTCTGATTTCTTGTCTTGGTTGCGAAGTTGCCTTTGTCCGGTTTGCACCTTCAGATCCGCCATGGCACGCTCAACACTATACTCCCAATGCTTATGGTTTTCCCCTTTTATATTCCACACTAGTTAAATCAAAGTAGACTAAATTTCAAAATTGGGTCAGTCGATTTTTCAGAGCTCGCCGGAGTTCGCCGGTGCGATCGAAGGGGCTCGGGTGGTTGTGGGGCCTCGTCGAACGAAGAAAACTCGACGCGGGTGGGGGTTGGGGCGGGGTGGGGGTGGGGATGGCGGAGGAACACAGGCGGTGGGGGCCGGTGGTCCGGCCTGCGGCCCGTGCGGTGTTCTGTATGGGAAGAATTAGAGACGAGGAAGAAGAAGGGTTAGGAGATGTAGGATCTTCATCCAACCGCCTGAAATGGTCGAGAGACAACTGGGAGTTGCATTCTTAATGCGCTCTAGTTCATCATGTGTGGGCACTGCGCAACCAACATTTTATTATCCAAAATCTGCTTGCTCTTCTTTACCATGTTCCTCTTCCGTTCTTCTTTAATATGTACTCTCTCCGTTCCTAAATACAAGTCTTTGTATAGATTCCACCATGGACTACATATGGAGCCAAATGAGTGAATCTACACTCTAAAATGTATCTGGATACATCTGTATGTGATCCATAGTGGAAATCTCTACCAAGACTTATATTTTGGAACGGAGGGAGTATGATAGTAGTACAGTATGTTCCTTGTACTGAAGATGAGCAGGGACATTTGCAGTGTAGAGGTCTATACGGTCGGTTGTGATGGACACTTTGAGCCTCTTTGATTCGTAGGATCTTGTAAACATAGGAATAGGATTTGTAGTGGCCTGCCCACTTGAATCCTATAAGAATAGCAAGGAAATGTGGGGAGCTGTGTCGCCTTTGAGAGTTACACTGATATTAACAGTACCACACCTTCACTTTGATGGCAAGTCTATAAACGAATTTCCGGTGAAGTCTCCTGTGTTAAATTTAGAAGACATTGAATGGAAAAACCTTGTTATGCACTGGTCTCATTCCCAGGATGAGGTACTGTCTATCAAATCACATGACAATTTGAACTTCTACTTTTCCGCATGTGCCTTACGGATCTTTTTGCAGGAAATCTGCTCGAAGAAGAATTCCGGTTTGACAAGAACGACAGGATATCGCAAATATGATGCCCGCTGCTTTGCTCTTGTTAGTACCCGTTGTCCTGTATCACTGTACTTGCATACATACCTGGTTCATTATGTGACAACAGTATGCATGATAGCTTGCTTATCAATTGTTCGCTCCAAATTATCTGATCTGTATGAATGGTTACATTCGTGTAGAATATATCCAATGCCAATGTTTTTTTAGCTCTGCATTGTTCTTGTAAGTACATGCTGTCCTTTATCAGTGTACTTATAATAACAGGTAGTTGTTCATGTACCATCACTCTGCAGCTTATTTTCCTTTGGCCTCCATTTTCTACACATCAGATCTATATTTACTCTTACCATAAGGTTGGTACTGAAGAAGTTTAGCTGTGCATTGCTCTTGGCTGTACCTTTTGCCTGTATCGCTGCACTTACATTTATAGCTACTTGGTTATGTAGCATCACTCTTCATCTTATCTTAAATATTCTCCATTTTTCGTATATTATCACATCTATATTTACTCTTAACAAAATGTAGAATAAAGGCAATGCTTTTGAAGAAGATTCTGTGGTAAACTTCTTGAATTGCACCCCCCATCAGCATGGACAAGGCCTTTATAGAGCCTGTCTTCACCAATAATGTAAGTTTGTCCATCTCAAGCCTTCAAACTTTGTTGTATATATTTGGTTAGGCATGACTGCAACAGCTGTTTATTTTTGGTGTTTGCATCAAATTGCTTGTTTAAAGTTTATTATGTAGTTCATAAACAAAAGTTTGTCCTTTCTCAATTTAAGTTTTCAGTTGTACAACCAAGTTCCTTCTTCATACCATGTAATTAAACTATACATAGCAAGTGATCTTCTTTTGCACTGCATGTATGCTTCTGTTCTTCATCCGTAATCCAGTCGTGTGGTGAACCTACCCACTACAGCACAATGTCATATTCTGCAATGTCTTAACTATGAACAATGTCATATCATTCTACTATTATTTAAACCGTCTCTTTATTTGCCAATCTGAAATGGTATAAATTGACAGCACACTAACCATTGATACTTATGAGTTCTTGATCTGTAATCCAGTGGTGTCGTGAAGCTGCCAACTCCTTCACAATGTCATTTCCTGCCATGTCTTGACCTGAACAATACCATATTGTGTTAATGCAATTTTAAACTGTGTCACTTTATTCGTCAGTAAGAAATGTGATGAATTGTCAGCACTGATACTTTTATGTGCAAAACCTGTCATCTGTCTGCTTGTTTATCTTTCAGAGTGAGGAAGATATAAGTGTTGAACAAGCGCAGTCTCATCATCTTGCTCAGCTGCTTGCGCTGCAGCTCCCCAGCAGGGCTAACCTTTCTTGAACTCTATTGAAGTGTTGTCGGTTTTGTATATTATTTTGTCGGCGTGTTTATTTGCACCGGTGGCGATCTTTGATGCCCAGTGTATGTAATCTGCTGTCTGCTTGTGCTTTATTATCATAGTGGCGAACTTTGATGCCCAGTGGACGTAATATGCCGTAATTTCTTTATTGTATAGTCTAGGTTTTTTCTTATTCACGATGCTGCAGTTATTTTACTGTATATATATCCTGTCTTCGCAGTAAACCGGCCAAACCGTAAAATTACGGTACATAATCGGGTCGTCATGCAATCACGATGTAGGTTGGGCCTGAAACGTGCCGAACAGCTCACGGGCCGGCAGCAGCCCGAAATGAACCCCAACCCATGATTGTGCGAATCAAATCACGGGCTTTTAACAGGCCAAAATTGTCTCGATCCTTGTTTGGCCCAATCAGATATCGGCTGCGAGCAGGCCGGATGCAAACCGGACCGTAGTTAGGCCCAACTATATGACGGGCTTTTAACAGGCCGAAATTAATATAGGGCTGAAATGTTAAACGGGCCCTTAACAGGCCAAAACTAATATCAGGCCGAATTACTAAGTGGGCCTTTAGCAAGTGAGCCCAAAAGCATAGTGTCCAGTTGACGGGCGGAATCTGATATGGGCCATAATTGAGCCCAAAGCCTCTTGAAGGGCTGGACCTGATCTGGGCCGTAATTTGGCCCAGAACGTGGTAGGCTTTTAACGGGCCGGATCTCATATGGGCCACTATTAGGCCCGGAGCATGGCAGGCCATTAATGGACCGGATCAAATATGGGCCGGCATTTGGCCCAAAACATGGCAGCCAGTTAATGGGCCGGCCTACTAGGGTCCTCAAAATCTTGTGGGCCTACAGCTGGGCCGGCCCATTAATGTTGGCAAAATCTCATGGGCCTTTAGCTGGGCCGGCCCATTATGATCCGCAAGAATCTTGTGGGCCTTTACCTGGGCCGGCCCATTATGGCACATAGAAATCTTGTGGGCCTTTACCTGGGCCGGCCCATTATGGCCCGCAAAATCTTGTGGGCCTTTAGCTAGGCCAGCCCATTATGGTCCGCAAAATCTCGTGGGCCTTTAGCTGGGCCGGCCCATTATGGTCCGCAAAATCTTGTGGGCCTTCGGTTGGGCCGGCCCATTTAAACTTGATGGGCCGGTCCACGTGTCAACATATCATAGGCGCGTCTCGCCCATTGGATGAGTGACACCTGTGCCAACGTGGACCTGACACGTGTCTCCTCTAGCCAATGATGATTTTACACGTGGAAAATCCCCATTGGTCAGGGCTGTTAACGGGTTATCGGATCCAAAACCCGACCCGATAGCTTAACGGCGTTCCGTTACGGTGGATGCCACGTGTCGGTCACCCTTGACGAAAGCACTTCTGTGACGCGCGATTTATCGTCATGGAAGTGGACACTTCCGTGATGATAATTTTGGCAATGTCATGGAACACTTCTACGACAGCACAGGTATGACTATCTTGATTCTGTCATAAATTTGTCATGGATGTACATGCATGACAAAAAACGCGACCTACTGTGACAAACACGTATCATCACGGAAGTATATTTTTTTATAGTGCACGGATTGATAAACCTTAGGTCATCCACTTGAGGGAAATTTGCTACTGTCCTACAAACCTCTGCACTTGGAGGCCCAACAACGTCTACAAGAAGAAGGTTGTGTAGTAGACATCAACTGGGTCCTTCTCATCATCGCCGTCGCCTTTTTTAGGTGTGTCCACCATGTACACGTCGTATGAGGAGGTGGCCGTCCAGCGTCCGTGAATGGCGGGTTTTGGGCCTGCTCCTCTCCAGCATCGTCGTCCATACCGTTGATGTCTTCGGAGGCGTAGTCGAGCATGTCGGTTAGATCCTCGACAGTGGCTATAAAATGGGTGGTGGGTGGGAAGTAAAATTCCCTATTTTCAGCCCCTAGTCTGGGCTAAGCGCAATTCGGAAGCGGTTCCTCTGTGATTGCGAGGGATCGCATTAAGTCCAGAGCCTCGTTTAAGAGCGAGGGTTGGACGGGGACAGAAATTCCCTGGCCGAGGCCGCATGACGCGGACTGCGAGGGTTCGGAGCTAGTGTCCAGAGAAAAGCCCGACTTTGTGATGACTGCCGGTGGCGCTATCTTCTCCAGTTCTCCGGTGTCGAGCTCTATAGCCGCAGAGAGTTCGGCGGGCTCTAGACTCCCATCTTCGGACCTGGGGACGCGCTCCGGATCTAAGGCCAGAGTGGTGGTTGGAGCCACGAACCCTTGGAAGATCAAGTCTCCTCGGGTATCAGCGACATAGTTCAGATTTCCAAAACTGATCTGGTGACCAGGGGCGTAGCTGTCGATCTGCTCCAGGTGGCCAAGCGAGTTGGCGCGCAGTGCGAAGCCGACAAATACGAAGATCTGGCTGGGGAGAAAAATCTCCTTCCCGGCAGCACTGTTGCGGATAATCGATGGAGCCATCGAGCCTTTCGATGACGGCACAGTTGAACTCTCAATGAAAGCACCAATGTCGATGTCAAAACCGGCAGATCTCGGGTAGGGGGTCCCGAACTGTGCGTCCAAGGATCGAGGGTAACAGGGGGTAGGGGACACGATGTTTACCCAGGTTCGGGCCCTCTTAACGGAGGTAATACCCTACTTCCTGCTTGATTGGCTTTGATGAGTATAGGGGTTACAAGAGTTGATCTACCTCGAGATCATAATTGCTAAACCCTAGATGTCTAGCCTGTATGATTATGATTATCCCTACGGACTAAACCCTCCAGTTTGTATAGACATCGGAGGGGGCTAGGTTTGTACAGAGTCGGTTTACAGAGAAAGGAATCTACATATCCACACGCCAAGCTCGCCTTCCACGCCAAGGAGAGTCCCATCTGGATACGGGGGAAAGCCTTCCATCTTGTATCTTCACGGCCCATGAGTACGGCCCATGTTATATAGCCCGGACGCCCGAGGACCCCCTAGTCCAGGACTCCCTCACCTGCTATACATTATTTTGCTCTCTTTATTGGTAGATGCATTAATGGTAAACATGACCATAGTCATCTTTGTGCCCCTGACTTGAGCATTCTTAAGAGTGCAGTGTTGAGTGATAAACAATTTAATATGGGGGCCATTATTGCATGTCGTTTATAAAGTAATGCTTTAGTTGGACATTTCTTTGGTGGGATTTATGCTACTCGCTTAGCCACTTACCTAGAGATACATATTAAGGAAAATGATGTCATGCTGCCACCTAATTTTCTCGATTATGATGCTATGGAACGCCACCAGTTCCTTGAGAGGAACGACCCTCCGTTCAGATATGGACTAATCTTTAACATGCGTGGTGTCTTCCATATTACTTTGCCTGCTCCTTCCTTCTTTAATTTCTAGGAAAAACATAGACACTTCATATTTGAGGAGGAAGCCGAGGAGTATGAGAGGGCAGTAGAGATTGCCCGACTTGATGAGGCAGCACGCCAAGCCATGGCCGCCGCATACCAGTACAACTCGAACTATGACTTTGGGTATTATCCAGGTTATCAGGGGCCGTAAACCAACTTAGGCTAAAAGCCTAATCTTGGGGGGTACGTATTTCTCACCAACATTACATTCATGTTCACACGTTTCATTTCAGTTGTCGGTGTTCATCCTCTTTCATTGTATTATCCATGTTAGTTTTATTTTTTCTTCTTCTTTTACTTGTTGGGAGCTTTCCCGTGTAAATAGTTTTTCTTGTTTTTATTTTTCTTTATTATTTTGCTTTCTTCAGAAAAACTAAAAACTCCAAAAAATAATAGTGTGTTTCTCTGAAGTTCTTTTCTTTTGTTGAGTTGTCGTAAGGCGAAGACCACAATGGAAATGTTGAGTGGCTCTCATATGTATTATTGTTGATCTAACAAAGAGCCCCAATTACCTTGTCTTCTCCTTTGAATAAATGTTTGCACATCCTAGCATAACACTCTTGCACTATTATTATTTTCATATTGTTCGGTCGTGCAAGTGAAAGGCAATAATGACGATATTTGATGAAGTGACCATGGCAAGGAAAAGTGGGTATGAACTAAACTTGTTTTTGTTTTGTAAATATGTTTAACTCAGTATCCATGATTCAGCATATTATGATTAAACATGTTTATGATGACAATTAGAGATCATAGTTGTTCATGCCATGCTTAAGTACCTAGGAGTGGATAATGATTTATCTTGGGTGTCAACATGCATTAAAATGATTATGATGTAGTACGATGATATGGTATCCTCCTCTAAATGTTTCAAGTGGCTTGACTTGGCACATGTTCACGCATGTAGTTGATTCCAACCAACATAGCCTTCACGATTTTTATGTTCATGGTGTTTATATCCTACTCCTGCTAGTACTCAATTTTGATTATTCATAATGCATGTTTATGACCGTTTTTGCTCTCTAGCTGGTCGCTTCTCAACCTAATTGCTAGGCTTCAGTTGTACTAAGCGGAATGCTGCTTGTGCATCCAAACCCTAAAACAAAGTTGTTTCAGATGAGTCCACCAAACCTACCTATATGTAGTATTACTCTGCCGTTCTAAGTAAATTTGCATGTGCCACCTCTAATTATTCAAATAAACATCTGTTTTGCATGCCCGTGCCACTCATGAAGCGACAGGGGTTGGTTAGTATCTTCCATGCTGAGCGGGTTATTCTCATGATGAGTGTTTACTCACTTTCCCTTGCACGAGAGGGGCTAGTAATAGGGATGCCCAGTCCCATGTTAAAATTGCAAATAACAAAACAAACTCCCCCAGAAAGTTGTTGGTATGGAGGGCACCCGAGGATTCGGCTAGCCATAGCTTGTGTTTGTTGGTGGAGGGACAGTAAACTTTACTTTACTGCTTGGGAACCACCGCTAATTTGTTTAGCATGGGAGATATTGAAAACACTCGGTTGTGATGTTGACAGGAAAGGCATGCCTCCCAAAATTATATTTATCTCTGTTTTAAGCTTCGAGCTCTGGCACCTCTGCAAATCCATACTTCCCTCTATGAAGGGTCTATCCATTTACTTTTATGTCATTTTACTTTTATTGTTGAGTCATCACCCCCTCAAACAAGCACCAGTCCTGAGAGCACTATTGTCATCCTCATGCATTGTGTCTAGTTAATATTGTGTGCATCATGACTGGATCTCTTCTACCATGAATTACAATGTTTAGTCCCTACTTGAACTTTGGAGGTGCTCTGCATTTATGTTTTGCGGTCTCAGAAAGGGCTAGCGAGATACCACATTGTCATATTATATCATGTTGATTTTGACAAAGTGTTGGCATTTGAGATATTTTATTATTGCTCGCTAGTTGATTATGCCATTGATATGAATGAATATGATTTCTAAGAGTTATTATTTGCATGGTTAGTTAGAATCTTTGCTGAAAACTTGGGTGCTATTTAAGCATATATATAGAAACAATAACAAAAGAGTTTGTAAAAGTTCTTATTTATCACTTTCAGTTTGTTAACTAAATTGCTTGAGGACAAGCAATGAGTTAAGCTTGGGGGAGTAGATACGTCTCCATCGTATCTACTTTTCCTAACACTTTTGCTCTTGTTTGAACTCTAATTTGCATGATTTGAATGGAACTAACCCGGACTGACACAGTTTTCAGCAGAATTGCCATAGTGTTGTTTTTGTGCAGAAATAAAAGTTCTCTGATTGATCTGAAAATTTATGAAGAATTATTTTAGAATATATAAAAAATATTGGCAGGAGAAAATACCAAAGGGGAGCCACCTGGGCACCACAAGCCCAGGGAGCACGCCACCCCCCGGGCGTGCCCTGCAGGCTTGTGGGTCCCTGGCAACTCCCGCAACCCTATTTCCAACTCCATAAATACCTATTCGTCAAGAAAAAAATTAAGGAGAAGGAACCATCGCGTTTTACGATACGAAACCGCCGCCACCTCCTGTTCTTCATCGGGAGGATAGATCTGGAGTCCGTTCTTGGCTCCGGAGAGGGGGATTCGTTATGCAAGAGATGTTGGCGAACGTAGTAATTTCAAAAAAATTCCTACGCACGCGCAAGATCATGGTGATGCATAGCAATGAGAGGGGAGAGTGTTGTCCACGTACCCTCGTAGACCGACAGCGGAAGCGTTATCACAACGCGGTTGATGTAGTCGTACGTCTTCACGATCCGACCGATCAAGTACCGAACGTACGGCACCTCCGAGTTCTACACACGTTCAGCTCGATGACGTCCCTCGAACTCCGATCCAGCCGAGTGTTGAGGGAGAGTTTCGTCAGCACGACGGCGTGCTGACGATGATGATGTTCCACCGACGCAGGGCTTCGCCTAAGCTCCACAACGGTATTATCGAGGTGTAATATGATGGAGGGGGGCACCGCACACGACTAAAATATCGTATATCAATTGTGTGTCGAGAGGTGCCCCCTGCCCCCGTATATAAAGGAGCAAGGAGGAGAGGGCCGGCCAAGGGGAGGTGGCGCGCCCAAGGGGGGAGTCCTACTCCCACCGGGAGTAGGACTCCTCCTTTCCTTGTGGGAGTAGGAGAAGGGAAGGGGGAAGGAGAAAGAAGGAAGGGTGCGCCCCCCTTCCCTAGTCCAATTCGGACCAGACCATGGGGAGGGGTGCGGCCACCTTTTGAGGCCTTTCTCTCCTTTCCCGTATGGCCCATTAAGGCCCAATACGAATTCCCGTAACTCTTCGGTACTCCGAAAAATACCCGAATCACTCGGAACCTTTCTGAAGTCCGAATATAGTCGTCTAATATATTGATTTTTACGTCTCGACCATTTCGAGACTCCTCGTCATATCCCCGATCTCATCCGGGACTCCGAACTCCTTCGGTACATCAAAACTCAATAAAACTGTCATCGTAACGTTAAGCGTGCGGACCCTACGGGTTCGAGAACTATGTAGACATGACCGAGACACGTCTCTGGTCAATAACCAATAGCGGGACCTGGATGCCCATATTGGCTCCCACATATTCTACGAAGATCTTTATCGGTCAGACCGCATAACAACATACGTTGTTCCCTTTGTCATCGGTATGTTACTTGCCCGAGATTCGATCGTCGGTATCTCGATACCTAGTTCAATCTCGTTACCGGCAAGTCTCTTTACTCGTTCCGTAATACATCATCCCGCAACTAACTTATTAGTCACAATGCTTGCAAGGCTTATAGTGATGTGCATTATCGAGTGGGCCCAGAGATACCTCTCCGACAATCGGAGTGACAAATCCTAATCTCGAAATACGCCAACCCAACAAGTACCTTTGGAGACACCTGTAGAGCACCTTTATAATCACCCATTTACGTTGTGACGTTTGGTAGCACACAAAGTGTTCCTCCGGTAAACGGGAGTTGCATAATCTCATAGTCATAGGAACATGTATAAGTCATGAAGAAAGCAATAGCAACATACTAAACGATCGGGTGCTAAGCTAACGGAATGGGTCAAGTCAATCACGTCATTCTCCTAATGAGGTGATCCCGTTAATCAAATGACAACTCATGTCTATGGCTAGGAAACATAACCATCTTTGATTAACGAGCTAGTCAAGTAGAGGCATACTAGTGACACATTGTTTGTCTATGTATTCACACATGTATTATGTTTCCGGTTAATACAATTCTAGCATGAATAATAAACATTTATCATGATATAAGGAAATAAATAATAACTTTATTATTGCCTCTAGGGCATATTTCCTTCAGTCTCCCACTTGCACTAGAGTCAATAATCTAGTTCACATCGCCATGTGATTTAACATCAATAATTCACATCACCATGTGATTAACACCCATAGTTCACATCGTTATGTGACCATCACCCAAAGGGTTTACTAGAGTCGGTAATCTAGTTCACATCGCTATGTGATTAACACCCAAAGAGTACTAAGGTGTGATCATGTTTTGCTTGTGAGATAATTTTAGTCAACGGGTCTGTCACATTCAGATCCGTAAGTATTTTGCAAATTTCTATGTCTACAATGCTCTGCATGGAGCTACTCTAGCTAATTGCTCCCACTTTCAATATGTATCTAGACCGAGACTTAGAGTCATCTAGATTAGTGTCAAAACTTGCATCGACGTAACCCTTTACGACGAACCTTTTGTCACTTCCATAATCGAGAAACATGTCCTTATTCCACTAAGGATAATTTTGACCGCTGTCCAGTGATCTACTCCTAGATCACTATTGTACTCCCTTGCCAAAATCAGTGTAGGGTATACAATAGATCTGGTACACAGCATGGCATACTTTATAGAATCTATGGCCAAGGCATAGGGAATGACTTTCATTCTCTTTCTATCTTCTGTCGTGGTCGGGCTTTGAGTCTTACTCAATTTCACACCTTGTAACACAGGCAAGAACTCTTTCTTTGACTGTTCTATTTTGAACTACTTCAAAATCTTGTTAAGGTATGTACTCATTGAAAAAACTTATCAAGCGTTTTGATCTATCTCTATAGATCTTGATGCTTAATATGTAAGCAGCTTCACCGAGGTCTTTCTTTGAAAAACTCCTTTCAAACACTCTTTTATGCTTTGCAGAATAATTCTACATTATTTCCGATCAACAATATGTCATTCACATATACTTATCAGAAATGTTGTAGTGCTCCCACTCACTTCCTTGCAAATACAGGCTTCACCGCAAGTCTGTATAACACTATATTCTTTGATCAACTTATCAAAGTGTATATTCCAACTCCGAGATGCTTGCACCAGTCCATAGATGGATCGCTGGAGCTTGCATATTTTGTTAGCACCTTTAGGATTGACAAAACCTTCTGGTTGCATCATATACAACTCTTCTTTAATAAATCCATTAAGGAATGCAGTTTTGTTTATCCATTTGCCAGATTTCATAAAACGCGGCAATTGCTAACATCATTCGGACAGACTTAAGCATAGATACGAGTGAGAAACTCTCATCGTAGTCAACACCTTGAACTTGTCGAAAACCTTTTTGCGACAATTCTAGCTTTGTAGATAGTGACACTACTATCACCATCCGTCTTCCTCTTGAAGATCCATTTAATCTCAATGGCTCGCCGATCATTGGGCAAGTCAATCAAAGTCCATACTTTGTTCTTCATACATGGATCTCATCTCAAATTTCATGGCCTCAAGCCATTTTGCGGAATCTGGGCTCACCATCGCTTCTTCATAGTTCGTAGGTTCGTCATGGTCTAGTAACATAACTTCCAGAACAGGATTACCGTACCACTCTGGTGCGGATCTTACTCTGGTTGATCTACGAGGTTCAGTAATAACTTGATCTGAAGTTTCATGATCATCATCATTAACTTCCTCACTAATTGGTGTAGGTGTCTCAGAAACTGGTTTCTGTGATGAACTACTTTCCAATAAGGGAGCAGGTATAGTTACCTCATCAAGTTCTACTTTCCTCCCACTCACTTCTTTCGAGAGAAACTCCTTCTCTAGAAAATTTCTGAATTTAGCAACAAAAGTTTTTCCTTCGGATCTGTGATAGAAGGTATACCCAACAGTCTCCTTTGGGTATCCTATGAAGACACATTTCTCCGATTTGGGTTCGAGCTTATCAGGTTGAAGTTTCTTCACATAAGCATCGCAGCCCCAAACTTTAAGAAACGACAACTTTGGTTTCTTGCCAAACCACAGTTCATAAGGCGTCGTCTCAACGGATTTTGATGGTGCCCTATTTAACGTGAATGCAGCTGTCTCTAATGCATAACCCCCAAAACGATTAGTGGTAAATTGGTAAGAGACATCATATATCGCACCATATCTAATAAAGTACGGTTACGATGTTCGGACACACCATTACACTGTGGTGTTCAGGTGGCGTGAGTAGCGAAACTATTTCACATTGTTTTAACTGAAGGCCAAACTCGTAACTCAAATACTCTTCTCCACGATCAGATCGTAGAAACTTTATTTTCTTGTTACGATGATTTTCTGCTTCACTCTGAAATTATATGAACTTTTCAAATGTTTCAGACTTCTGTTTCATTAAGTAGATATACCCATATCTGCTCAAATCATCTGTGAAGGTGAGAAAATAACGATATCCGCCACGAGCCTCAATATTCATTGGACCACATACATCTGTATGTATGACTTCCAATAAATCTGTTGCTCTCTCCATAGTTCCGGAGAATGGCGTTTTAGTCATCTTGCCCATGAGGCATGGTTCGCAAGCATCAAGTGATTCATAATCAATTGATTCCAAAATCCCATTAGTATGGAGTTTCTTCATGCGCTTTACACCAATATGACCTAAACGGCAGTCCCACAAATAAGTTGCACTATCATTATTAACTTTGCATCTTTTGGCTTCATTATTATGAATATGTGTATCACTACGATCGAGATCCAACAAACCATTTTCGTTGGTGTGTATGACCATAGAAGGTTTTTATTCATGTAAACAGAACAACAATTGTTCTCTAACTTAAATGAATAACCGTATTGCAATAAACATGATCAAATCATATTCATGCTCAACGCAAACACCAAATAACACTTATTTAGTTTCAACACTAATCCCGAAAGTACAGGGAGTGTGCGATGATGATCATATCAATCTTGGAACTACTTCCAACACACATCGTCACCTCGCCTTTTACTAGTCTCTGTTTATTCTGCAACTCCCATTTTCGAGTTACTACTCTTTAGCAACTGAACCAGTATCAATTACCGAGGGGTTGCTATAAACACTAGTAAAGTACACATCAATAATCTGTATATCAAATATACCTTTGTTCACTTTTCCATCCTTCTTATCCACCAAATAGTTGGGGTAGTTCCGCTTCCAGTGACCAGTCCCTTTGCAGTAGAAGCACTTAGTCTTAGGCTTAGGACCAGACTTAGGCTTCTTCACTTGAGCAGCAACTTGCTTGCCGTTCTTCTTGAAGTTCCCCTTCTTCCCTTTGCCCTTTTCTTGAAACTAGTGGTCTCGTCAACCATCAACACTTGATGTTTTTCTTGATTTCTACCTTCGTCGATTTCAGCATCACGAAGAGCTCGGGAATTACTTTCGTAATCCCTTGCATACTATAGTTCATCACGAAGTTCTACTAACTTGGTGATGGTAACTAGAGAATTCTGTCAATCACTATTTTATCTGGAAGATTAACTCCCACTTGATTCAAGCGATTGTAGTACCCAGACAATCTGAGCACATGCTCACTAGTTGAGCGATTCTCCTCCATCTTTTAGCTATAGAACTTGTTGGAGACTTCATATCTCTCAACTCGGGTATTTGCTTGAAATATTAACTTCAACTCCTGGAACATCTTATATGGTCCATGATGTTCAAAACGTCTTTGAAGTCCCGATTCTAAGCCGTTAAGCATGGTGCACTAAACTATCAAGTAGTCATCATATTGAGCTAGCCAAACGTTCATAACGTCTGCATCTGCTCCTGCAATAGGTCTGTCACCTAGCGGTGCATCAAGGACATAATTTTTCTGTGCAGCAATGAGGATAATCCTCAGATCACGGATCCAATCCGCATCTTTGCTACTAACATCTTTCAACATAATTTTCTCTAGGAACATATCAAAAATAAACACAGGGAAGCAACAACGCGAGCTATTGATCTACAACATAATTTGAAAAATACTATTAGGACTAAGTTCATGATAAATTCAAGTTCAATTAATCATATTACTTAAGAACTCCCACTTAGATAGACATCCCTCTAATCCTCTAAGTGATCACGTGATCCATATCAACTAAACCATGTCCGATCATCACGTGAGATGGAGTAGTTTCAACGGTGAACATCACTATGTTGATCATATCTACTATATGATTCACGCTCGACCTTTCGGTCTCCGTGTTCCGAGGCCATATCTGTTATATGCTAGGCTCGTCAAGTTTAACCTGAGTATTCCGCGTGTGCAACTGTTTTGCACCCGTTGTATTTGAACGTAGAGCCTATCACACCCGATCATCACGTGGTGTCTCAGCACGAAGAACTTTCGCAACGGTGCATACTCAGGGAGAACACTTATACTTTGATAATTTAGTGAAGGATCATCTTATAATGCTACCGTCAAACAAAGCAAGATAAGATGCATAAAGGATTGACATCACATGCAATCAATATAAGTGATATGATATGGCCATCATCATCTTGTGCTTGTGATCTCCATCTCCGAAGCACCGTGCTTGTGATCTCCATCTCCGAAGCACCGTCATGATCACCATCGTCACCGGCGCGACACCTTGATCTCCATCGTAGCATCGTTGTCGTCTCGTCAATCTTATGCTTCTACGACTATTGCTACCGCTTAGTGATAAAGTAAAGCATTACATGGCGATTGCATTGCATACAATAAAACGACAACCATATGGCTCCTGCCAGTTGCCGATAACTCGGTTACAAAACATGATCATCTCATACAACAAATTATATCACATCATGTCTTGACCATATCACATCACAACATGCCCTGCAAAAACAAGTTAGACGTCCTCTACTTTGTTGTTGCAAGTTTTACGTGGTTGCTACGGGCTTTAGCAAGAACCGTTCTTACCTACGCATCAAAACCACAACGATAGTTTGTCAAGTTGGTGCTGTTTTAACCTTCGCAAAGACCGGGCGTAGCCACACTCGGTTCAACTAAAGTGAGAGAGACAGACACCCGCCAGTCACCTTTAAGCAACGAGTGCTCCGAACGGTGAAACCAGTCTCGCGTAAGCGTACGCGTAATGTCGGTCCGGGCCGCTTCATCTCACAATACCGCTGAACCAAAGTATGACATGCTAGTAAGAAGTATGACTTATATCGCCCACAACTCACTTGTGTTCTACTCGTGCATAGCATCAACGCATAAAACCAGGCTCGGATGCCACTGTTGGGAAACGTAGTAATTTCAAAAAAATTCCTACGCACACGCAAGATCATGGTGATGCATAGCAATGAGAGGGGAGAGTGTTGTCCACGTACCCTCGTAGACCGACAGCGGAAGCGTTATCACAACGCGGTTGATGTAGTCGTACGTCTTCACGATCCGACCGATCAAGTACCGAACGTACGGCACCTCCGAGTTCTACACATGTTCAGCTCGATGACGTCCCTCGAACTCCGATCCAGCCGAGTGTTGAGGGAGAGTTTCGTCAGCACGACGGCGTGCTGACGATGATGATGTTCCACCGACGCAGGGCTTCGCCTAAGCTCCGCAACGGTATTATCGAGGTGTAATATGGTGGAGGGGGGCACCGCACACGGCTAAAATATCGTATATCAATTGTGTGTCGAGAGGTGCCCCCCTGCCCCCGTATATAAAGGAGCAAGGAGGAGAGGGCCGGCCAAGGGGAGGTGGCGCGCCCAAGGGTGGGAGTAGGACTCCTCCTTTCCTTGTGGGAGTAGGAGAAGGGAAGGGGGAAGGAGAAAGAAGGAAGGGTGCGCCCCCCTTCCCTAGTCCAATTCGGACCAGACCATGGGGAGGGGTGCGGCCACCTTTTGAGGCCTTTCTCTCCTTTCCCGTATGGCCCATTAAGGCCCAATACGAATTCCCGTAACTCTCCGGTACTCCGAAAAATACCCGAATAACTCGGAACCTTTCCGAAGTCCGAATATAGTCGTCCAATATATCGATTTTTACGTCTCGACCATTTCGAGACTCCTCGTCATATCCCCGATCTCATCCGGGACTCCGAACTCCTTCGGTACATCAAAACTCAATAAAACTGTCATCGTAACGTTAAGCGTGCGGACCCTACAGGTTCGAGAACTATGTAGACATGACCGAGACACGTCTCTGGTCAATAACCAATAGCGGGACCTGGATGCCCATATTGGCTCCCACATATTCTACGAAGATCTTTATCGGTCAGGCCGCATAACAACATACGTTGTTCCCTTTGTCATCGGTATGTTACTTGCCCGAGATTCGATCGTCGGTATCTCGATACCTAGTTCAATCTCGTTACCGGCAAGTCTCTTTACTCATTCCGTAATACATCATCCCGCAACTAACTTATTAGTCACAATGCTTGCAAGGCTTATAGTGATGTGCATTATCGAGTGGGCCCAGAGATACCTCTCCGACAATCGGAGTGACAAATCCTAATCTCGAAATACGCCAACCCAACAAGTACCTTTGGAGACACCTGTAGAGCACCTTTATAATCACCCATTTATGTTGTGACGTTTGGTAGCACACAAAGTGTTCCCCCGGTAAACGGGAGTTGCATAATCTCATAGTCATAGGAACATGTATAAGTCATGAAGAAAGCAATAGCAACATACTAAACGATCGGGTGCTAAGCTAACGGAATGGGTCAAGTCAATCACGTCATTCTCCTAATGAGGTGATCCCGTTAATCAAATGACAACTCATGTCTATGGCTAGGAAACATAACCATCTTTGATTAACGAGCTAGTCAAGTAGAGGCATACTAGTGACACATTGTTTGTCTATGTATTCACACATGTATTATGTTTCCGGTTAATACAATTCTAGCATGAATAATAAACATTTATCATGATATAAGGAAATAAATAATAACTTTATTATTGCCTCTAGGGCATATTTCCTTCAAGAGATGTCAATAATGCCACGGGAGGGTAGGACAAAAGATGCCATGCATGTTCTTTTCTATAAGCACGTATGACTATTTACGGAATACATGCCTATATTACATCGATGAATTGGAGCTAGTTCCGTGTCGCCCTAGGTTATAACTGTTACATGATGAATGTCATCCAACGTAATCATCCATCACTGATCTAATGGCTTCGAGCTTTTCACATATTGATCTTTGCTAAGTTACTACTGTTGTTGTTGCTGTCACAATTGCTACTAAAATTATTACTATTACCGTTACTGCTACTATTGCTATTGCTACTATCGCTATCAAATTATCATACTACTGTGCTACTGATCACCCTGCTGTAGGTATTTAGTTCTCCAGGTGTGGTTGAATTGACAACTCAACTGCTAATACTTGTAAATATTCTTTCGCTCCCCTTGTGTCGAATCAATAAATTTGGGTTGAATACTCTACCCTCGAAAACTGTTGTGATCCCCTATACTTGTGGTTTGTCACCCTTTAATCAGCTTCGCCGAGAGAGAAACATTTCCGGCAAATATTTCCGTGAGTTCATCACACACCCTCCTGATGAGTCCTTCATCCCCAGGCAAGCCATGCAATAGCCACTTGCATGATGGCCTTGCAATAGTCGTGGTTTTCACTTGAATATTTAATAATTGTTTGCTTATTTAATGATGTTGTTAATACTTCGGTTATTCTTGTGGATCCATGCTCATGATCATGCCATGTTCATTTGATTGTAGTGAGTTAAATGGTCATTTGTTAGTATTATTATGCTCATGTTGCATTCTTGTAATTATTTCATACTAGTGACAGTGATATATATGCTTATATGCATTATTATCGTCTGTTATGCAAGTACTTGTAATATTCATGATCATCACTATGACATGCTCTTTTGCATTCAATAAACTACATGATTTATTGTTGTTCATGTAAGATGCATATGCTAAATGGTTATGTTGCCCATTCATGCTAATGTTGATATCATGTTCATTTGCATTGTTATTTCATCATGTTAATCTACTATGGCTCGGCTCATCACCATTCAAGTTAAACCTAACAATAGTTGAACTTCAACAAATCTGTTGGCTGAGTCGTGGTGCCACCGAATCGACCTCACCAGTGTAACCACACTTGCCTGGATGGGGAGGCCCTAATTCGGTCTATTGTCATGCCTCTCGTCGGTGCCTCTAACTAGGCAAGGTTATGCGCGCGCTACCTTGATCAAGTAGGCGGCCCCAAGCCTTGTGTGCCCAAGTTGTTTACGCATGTATGTCCCCGTTTGGGACCATTTGTTTTTGTTTTGCCACGACGGTGGCCAGCCACGAAGGTGGCAGATGTTAAGAGTTGGCATCCGGGGCCACCCATGACATGGCCTAAAGGGGAGGTTTGTCGGAGTGGCCGGGGGAGTGACATGCAATGGATTGGTTTTGTTAGAATGTCGTTGGTCCACCCGAATGGGAGCATGAGGCCATGAGTTCCGTGGTGTGGGTACGGTGTACTAACCTCTGGAGAGTGTATAATATATTGATAGCCGTGTCCTCGGTCATGGACACAGTTCGTAGTAGATTACACTATGGGTCAACGGTAATAATAATCTAGATAATAAACAACCCTAGTTACATGAGGAAAGAAGTTGGTGGATCTTTATGTGGCCATGAGATGATCATGATGGTATTGTGATGATGGTTGATTATGAGGTGATCTTGTGATGATCACGATGGTAAGTAAGATGGGTATCTATGATGGTTACGACGTAACCTCCGAGAACAGTAAGTTGGTCCACAGGACCTTAAACGTCAACCCCCCTCTCATGCTAGTGCTAGTATTATCATGTTCATATCATGAGTAACGTGTACATGCCATGCTCATCTCATATTGTTCTAGTAGTATCATGCTCATTAATTAACCTATAAATGTCATGATGTTGTTTGTCTTTATTTCTTTGGTTGATGTGAGCTTGCGAGTACATTCAAAGTACTCACCTGGTGTGTCATGCCAGATTGCAAGTGATGCCGTGATTGATTGCTTGTTGAGGATCCCGAGTTTGCGTGCTAGTATGTGTCCCAGCCAGAGTCCTCGCGGAGTGGAGTTCATCACCATCGTCACTATTCCGCTGCTAGAAGTTATTCCGCTACTACGAGTTGTTCCGCTGCTAGCATAGATACACCTTAGCAAGCGTAGTGTCGTCGTGCCTTTGTAACCTTTGTAATACCCGAACCCTTATACCCACAATATATGTAATAAGAGTTGATTTGTTCGATGCCAAGCAGTGTTGTATTCCAGAAGACTTGATCCCTGGGCTGGAATACGGGGTGCTTCGGCCTCTTTGAGCCGGGGTGCCACGATCGTTTTCCTGGGACAACAGATCCCTCGCGTCATCATCCTAGGGCCACCCCCTGTCGCTCGAGGGGGCCTGGCCAGCGCCCTGCTGTAGATCTCCGCCACCCTCCCAGGGCCTCGCCAGCTCCAGCGCCAGGTAGATCACCGGCGGCTCCAGGTCCTGCTCGTTCAACAGGTTTAGAAACGGGCTTTAGTTGCATGATGTTGAGGCTGTAGCAACAAAATTTAGCATGACAAAAATCAGTAGTGGAGCATGATGTTGGAGTAGTTGCATGATGTTGCATGATGTCGGAGCATGACAAAAATCAGTACAGCACTGGAGTAAAAGTGCAATACTATCATTAACAAAATAACATGACGTTGGAGTACTATAGTTGCATGATGTAGTACAGTTGCAACATCATTTCCTCCACATCCAGGGCAGAATCACTTTTACAACATCATGCAACATCATTTTCATGATAGGAGTACAGTGGCATGATGTTGGAGTACTAAAAGTGCTTGGTGTTGCATGAACTTATACTACGGCAGTACCTGAACAGGCTCCAGGTCCAACAGGTCCAGCTCCAGGCTCCAGTGCACCAATTCTAGAACAGGCAGCAATTAAAAAAGGACTTAGACATAGTCAAGTGATACGTCTCCAACGTATGTATAATTTATGAAGTATTCATGCCATGTTTGCAATAATTTTATATGGTTTTGGTGCATTTTTATATGATTTTCATGGACTAACATATTAACCTAGTGTCAGTTGTTGTTTTTTGGTTGATTTTGATTTGCAGAAAATCCGTACCAAACAAAGTCCAAACGCGATGAAACTTTTTATGATTTTTTTGGAACATAAGAGACCCCTGAAGCTTCGCGGGAGGACCAGAAGACCCACGAGGCGGTGACAAGGCAATACAGCATGCCATGGGGGTATGGAGGGTTTTTTTTGCCTTGTGGCCCCCCTCGTAACTCCTTTTGGCATGAAAATCAACATTAAAAATTCTTATAATTAGAGAAATCCCCAGAAATAAGCCTAGAATTTCGACTCTGCCATCGCAAGCCTTTGTTCTGAAGAGATGCCATCTAGAGGCCTTTTCTGGCACCCTGCCGGAGGGGAAAATCATCACCGGAAGCCATCTTCATCATCCCGGTGGTCTCCATGACAAGGAGGGAGTAGTTCACCCTCGGACTGAGGGTATGTACTAGTAGCTATGTGTTTGATCTCTCTCTCCCTCTCTCTCTCTCTCTCTCTCTCTCTCTCTCTCTCTCTCTTTCTCTCTCTCTCGTGATCTTGATAGGACACGATCTTGATGTACCATGAGCTTTGTTAATATAGATGAATCAGATGGTGTTCTTCCCTCTCTATCTTTGTTGTGATGAATTGAGTTTTGCTCTTTGAGGTTTCATTATGTTGGATCGTATATTGGATTTGAGATCACTTGACGTATGTCTTGCATGTGGATACCCGTGGGGAATATGTGATATTCTATTGAGTCACTTGATGTATGCTTTGGTAATCAACTTGTGGATTCCCTGGTGACATTGGAGTAATCTATGTATAGAGGTTGATACACATTTTCGTCCTACTTTCTCCGATAGGAACTTTGGAGTGATTCTTTGTTGCACATTGAGGGGTTGTTATATGATTCAATTATATTAGCACTACTGAGAGATTGCACTAGTGAAAGTATGAACCCTAGGCCTTGTTTTCAAGCATTGAGATACTGTTTTGCTCACCGTTTGCTACTTGTTACCTTGTTGTTTTTTATCATTCAGATTATAAAAACCTATTTCTACCATCCATACTACACTTGTATCACCATCTCTTTGCCGAACTAGTGCACCTATATAATTTGCCGTTGTATTGGGTGTATTAGGAACACAAGAGATTTCTTGTATTTGATTGCAGGGATGTTTGAGACAGACCATCTTCATGCTACACCTCCCTCGGATTGATAACTATCAGGTCATCCACTTGAGGGAAATTTGATGTTGTCCTACAAAACTCTGGGCTTGAAGGCCCAACCGAGTCTGCAAGAATAAAGTTGCGTGGTAGACATCATTAGAGCAGAGGCATGGATTTTGATCTCAATTGCACTCCAGCCGAAGAAGAAGACATACTCCAAGACGATATGAACATGGAAGAAGAAGAGGGCATCGATCTCGGTCAAGATGCAGTTGGTGAGCTCTAGGACGACGACACCACCGCAGATCCGCCGCTCCCTTGCTCCGGTGATGCTCCGCTGCTCCACATCCAGCTCCGCGTCGCTGCTCCGGTGCAGCTCCACATCCAACGTCGTCCCGCTACTTCCTGCGCAGCTCCACATCCAGCGCCGCTCCGTCATCGGAGCATGGGGATCCAGCGCTGGCGCACGTAGAACAGCGCCTCATGTTGGGTAACGTAGCAGAAATTCAAAATTTTCTACGCACCACCAAGATCAATCTATGGAGTAATCTATCAACGAGGGGAAGGGGAGTGCATCTACATACCATTGTAGATCGTGATGCGGAAGCGTTGCAAGAACGCGGATGAAGGAGTCGTACTTGTAGCGATTCAGATCGCGGTTGATTCCGATCTAAGCGCCGAACCACGGCGCCTCCGCGTTCAACACACGTGCAGCCCGGTGACGTCTCCCACGCCTTGATCCAGCAAGGAGAGAGGGAGAGGTTGGGGAAGACTCCGTCTAGCAGAAGCACAATGGCATGGTGGTGATGGAGGAGCATGGCACTCTTGCAGGGCTTCGCCAAGCACCGCAAGAGACGAGGAGGGAGAGGGGTAGGGCTGCGCCAAAGAGAGAGGAAGTCTCATGTGTATGGCAGCCCCAAAACCCCCACTATATATAGGGGAGGGGGAGGGGCTGCGCCCCCATCTAGGGTTGCCCCCCCCCAAGGGGTGCGGCCAGCCCTAGATGGGACTTGGGGGGCGGCCAAAGGGGGGAGAGAGGGGGGCGCCCCACTAGATGGGCCTTAGGCCCATCTGAGCCTAGGGTTTCCCCCTTCCCCCCCTTCCTGCGCCCTGGGCCCCTTGTGGGAGGCGCACCAGCCCACCTAGGGGCTGGTCCCTTCCCACACTTGGCCCACGCAGCCCTCTGGGGCCGGTGGCCTCACCTGGTGGACCTCCGGGACCCTCCCGGAGGTCCCGGTACGTTACCGATAGCACCCGAAACTTTTCTAGTGACCAAAACAGGACTTCCCATATATAAATCTTTACCTCCGGACCATTCCGGAACTCCTCGTGACGTCCGGGATCTCGTTCGGGACTCCGAACAACATTCGGTAACCACGTATATCTATTCCCTATAACCCTAGCGTCATCGAACCTTAAGTGTGTAGACCCTACGGGTTCGGGAACCATGCAGACATGACCGAGACGTTCTCCGGCCAATAACCAACAACGGGATCTGGATACCCATGTTGGCTCCCACATGTTCCACGATGATCTCATCGGATGAACCATGATGTCGGGGATTCAATCAATCACGTATGCAATTCCCTTTGTCTATCGGTATGTTACTTGCCCGAGGTTCGATCGTCGGTATCCCGATACCTTGTTCAATCTCGTTACCGGCAAGTCTCTTTACTCGTTCCGTAACACATCATCCCGTGATCAACTCCTTGGTCACATTGTGCACATAATGATGATGTCCTACCGAGTGGGCCCAGAGATACCTCTCCGTTTACACGGAGTGACAAATCCCAGTCTCGATTCGTGCCAACCCAACAGACACTTTCGGAGATACCTGTAGTGCACCTTTGTAGCCACCCAGTTACGTTGTGACGTTTGGTACACCCAAAGCATTCCTACGGTATCCGGGAGTTGCACAATCTCATGGTCTAAGGAAATGATACTTGACATTAGAAAAGCTCTTAGCAAACGAACTACACGATCTTGTGCTAGGCTTAGGATTGGGTCTTGTCCATCACATCATTCTCCTAATGATGTGATCCCGTTATCAACGACATCCAATGTCCATGGTTAGGAAACCGTAACCATCTATTGATCAACGAGCTAGTCAACTAGAGGCTTACTAGGGACATGGTGTTGTCTATGTATCCACACATGTATCTGAGTTTCCTATCAATACAATTCTAGCATGGATAATAAATGATTATCATGAACAAGGAAATATAATAATAACCAATTTATTATTGCCTCTAGGGCATATTTCCAACAGTCTCCCACTTGCACTAGAGTCAATAATCTAGTTCACATCACCATGTGATTAACACTCACAGGTCACATCACCATGTGACGAACATCTAAAGAGTTTACTAGAGTCAACAATCTAGTTCACATCACTATGTGATTAACACTCAATGAGTTCTGGTTTGATCATGTTATGCTTGTGAGAGAGGTTATTAGTCAATGGGTCTGAACCTTTCAGATCCGTGTGTGCTTTACGAATATCTATGTCATCTTGTGGATGCTACCACGCGCTACTTGGAGCCATTTCAAATAACTGCTCTACTATACGAATCCGGTTTACTACTCAGAGTCATCCGGATTAGTGTCAAAGTTCACATCGACGTAACCCTTTACGACGAACTCCTTTTCACCTCCATAATCGAGAAAATTCCTTAGTCCACTAGATACTAAGGATAAGTTCAACCGCTGTCATGTGATCCATTCCCGGATCACTATTGTACCCCTTGACCAACTCATGGCAACGCACACTTCATGTGCGGTACACAGCATAGCATACTGTAGAGCCTACGTCTAAATCATAGGGGACGACCTTCGTCCTTTCTCTCTCTTCTGCTGTGGTCAGGTCTTGAGTCTTACTCAATACTCACACCTTGTAACACAGCCAAGAACTCCTTCTTTGCTGATCTATTTTGAACTCTTTCAAAATCATGTCAAGGTGTGCGTTCTTTGAAAGTATCATCAGGCGTCTTGATCTATCTCTATAGATCTTGATGCCCAATATGTAAGCAGCTTTATCCAGGTCTTCCTTTGAAAAACTCCTTTCAAACAACCCTTTATGCTTTCTAGAAATTTTACATCATTTCGGATCAACAATATGTCATTCACATATACTTATCAGAAATGTTGTAGCGCTCCCACTCACTTTATTGTAAATACAAGTTTCTAACAAACTTTGTATAAACCCAAAAACTTTGATCACTCCATCAAAGCGTATATTCTGACTCCGAGATGCTTGCTCTAGTCCATGGAAGGATCGCTGGAGCTAGCATACCTTTTAGCATCCTTAGGATCGACAAAACCTTTCTGATTGTATCACATACAACCTTTCCTTACAAAAACTGGTAAGGAAACTTGTTTTGACATCCATCTGCTAGATTTCATAAATGCAGCTAATGCTAACATGATTCCGACGGACTTAAGCATCGCTACGGATGAGAAAATCTCATCGTAGTCAACTCCTTGAACTTGTGAAAAATACTCTTTGCCACAAGTCGAGCTTCATAGATGGTAACATTACCGTCCACGTCCGTCTTCTTCTTAAAGATCCATTTATCTCAATGGCTTGCCGATCATCGGGCAAGTTCACCAAAGTCCATGCTTTGTTCTGATACATGGATCCTATCTCGGATTTCATGGCTTCTAACCATTTGTCAGAATATGGGCCCACCATCGCTTCTCCATAGCTCGTAGGTTCATTGTTGTCTAGCAACATGACTTCCAAGACAGGATCACGTACTACTCTGAAGTAGCATGCATCCTCGTCGTCCTACGAGGTTTGGTAGTGACTTGATCTGATGTTTTATGATCACTATCATAAGCTTCCACTTCAATTGGTGTAGGTGCCACAGGAACAACTTCCTGTGCCCTGCTACACACTAGTTGAAGTGACGGTTCAATAACCTCATCAAGTCTCTACCATCCTCCCACTCAATTCTTTCGAGAGAAACTTTTCCTCGAGAAAGGACCCGTTTCTAGAAACAATCACTTCTGCTTCCAGATCCGAAATAGGAGGTATACCCAACTGTTTTGGGTATTCTATGAAGATGCATTTATCCGCTTTGGGTTCGAGCTTATCAGCCTGAAACTTTTTCACATAAGCATCGCAGCCCCAAACTTTTAAGAAACTACAACTTAGGTTTCTCTAAACGGTGTCGTCTCAACGGAATTGCGTGGTGCCCTATTTAAAGTGAATGTGGTTGTCTCTAATGCCTAACCCATAAACGATAGTGGTAATTCGATAAGAGACATCATGGTATGCACCATATCCAATAGGGTGCAGTTATGATGTTCGGACACACCATCACATTGTGGTGTTCCAGGCGGTATTAATTGTGAACCACTTTCCACAATGTGTGCCAAACTCGTAACTCAGATATCTCTATGATCATATCATAGATATTTTATCCTCTTGTCACGACGATCTTCAACTTCACTCTGAAATTACTTGAACCTTTCAATAATTCATACTTGTGTTTCATCAAGTAAATATTCTCGGCATCTACTCAAATCATCTGTGAAGTAAGAACATATCGATATCCACTGCGTGCCTCAGCACTCATTGGACTGCACACATCAAATGTATTACTTCCAACAAGTTGCTCTCTTGTTCCATCTTACTGAAAATGAGGCCTTTCATTCATCTTGCCCATGTGGTATGATTTGCATGTCTCAAGTGATTCAAAATCAAGTGAGTCCAAACGATCCATCTGCATGGAGTTTCTTCATGCATATATACCAATAGACATGGTTCGCATGTCTCAATCTTTTCAAAAACAAGTGAGTCCAAAGATCCATCTACATGGAGCTTCTTCATGCGTTCTATACCAATATGACTCAAATGGCAGTGCCACAAGTATGTGGTACTATGATTACTATTTTATATCTTTTGGCACGAACATGTGTATCACTGCGATCGAGATTCATTTTAGGTGCAAGACCATTGAAGGTATTATTCAAATAAACAGAGTAACCATTATTCTCCTTAAATGAATAACCGTATTGCGATAAACATAATCCAATCATGTTTATGCTCAACGCAAACACCAAATAACAATTATTTAGGTTTAACACCAATCTCGATGGTAGAGGGAGCATGCGATGCTTGATCACATCAACCTTGGAAACACTTCCAACACATATCGTCATCTCACCTTTAGCTAGTCTCCGTTTATTCCGCAGCTTTTATTTCGAGTTACTAACACTTAGCAACCGAACCGGTATCTAATACCCTGGTGCTGCGAGGAGTACTAGTAAAGTACACATTCATATAATGTATATCCAATATACTTCTGTCGACCTTGCCTGTCTTTGTAGCGACCAGACCTCAAATGGCATGTGCTGCTGTGCACCAGTGTCATCCCTGGATCAGTAATGCTGACACGCACAGTACAAATGGAGGATTTATAACAGAGTAGCAATCACACACTTATTACATCAAATATCCCCGAAGAGATTAAGTATGATAAACACGGCTTAAGGCCATCTAACAACGATAACAGCGGAAGACTTGGAAGATAAGTGAGTCCATCAACTCCAGCGGCATCACTGAGTATAAGACCACGACCTAAGGCACCTTACTCGTCATCTGAAAAGTCTGCAACATGAAACGTTGCAGCCCGAAAACGGGTCAGCACATAGAATATGCTGGCAAAGCAACACATAGAGAGCAATGAACAATAATAATGCTATACTATATGCATATATGGCTGGTGGAAAGGCTCTATGGTTACAGTTTTGCGAAAAGCCAATTTTATCCTACTGCAAAGGAATAAATTTTATTTAACTATCATGGTGGTTGAAACATTGAGAAGGTACCTCCAACTCAATCCCAATTAAGTAACATCATTAACCCAACAAAATTAATTACAAGTATCACAGTGATGAGATTCAAATGATAATCCAGATACTAGATACTCAAGTTGTCCATAACCGGGGACACGGCTAATCATGATCAGTTTTTACACTCTGCAGAGGTTTGTGCACTTTTCCCCACAAGACTCGATCGCCTCCGCTTGATTCTCGCACTGCATGATGTTTGAGAAACGGATGACCGAGACACAGTCTTTCAGAAACAATCACTCTTTACTCTGGATGGACCGGTACACCTACTTTCCCCTACATCTACTAGTCCACCTCTTCAAGAGATCCTGTAACCTAATCAGCTATGCTAGAGCCCATAATAGCTTGTGGCTGCACACGGAAGTTTCTAGCATGAATAATCTTATGATCCCTTTGAGCCTGGGTGGCGGACCTTATACATACAGACAACACTGGGTTCTCAAGGTCCCTCAATCCACCCAGATGTGAGTTTTAGTTGCCACCTTAAGTTGAACCATTATTAAACATCTCACATCTGTCATGAATATCACTCAAATCCAATCCACGTCTACGAGCATAGCATGGCAATATAATAGCAACGTAGAAGTAACTCCCAAGGGTTTGATATAGAAACAGGTAATAGGTACTACCTCAACTACTTCCCAATACCCACAGTTTATTTAGATCCTAATCATGCAATGTGTTTGAGGAAATAGATCTAATGCAATAAAACTGGGTATGAACGGGATATGATCAAAGTGTTACTTACCTTGCTGATGATCCGCAAAACCTAACGAGTCGAAGTAACAAGCGGCACACTCCGGGTACTCTATCGCAAACAAACAAGCATACAATCAGTACTCAGCTAATGCACAGGTAAAACTCGAATGAAAGACCCAACCAGAAATTTCAACTTAAGAACTCCGGTTTGCAAAAAGAATCAACTCGAAAGAAGCAACGAAAGTCAAACGGCGAAAGAAAGAAACTTCATTTGCTAATCTGGATCTAGGTCAAATTTTACTGTAGCAAAAACTTGCTTGAGTAGGTTAAACGGAAAGAGAATTTCGAGACGAAACTCTAGGCGCTTGAATCGCCTGATTCCGATAAACGAGCGAAAAGTTAAACAGATTTGAAGATTCGATCAGAAATCGAATCCGAGAAAATAACGAGAAAATCCGATGAAAAAGAAAAAACGGACGAACGGTTAAATAACGGACGTTTGTTAACAGAGAAAAACCGATGAACGCGTTCGTTAAAACGAACGGTTCGGTGAACGCTCGCGAAATAAGAAAACCGAAAAAAAAACGATCTAGGGTTTTTTTTAAACAAAGGGTTTTTTTTTACAGAAAACCGGTCAACGACGGGGATAAACGACCGGCGGCAGTACC
>NC_057796.1:337341093-337349210 GCF_018294505.1 Triticum aestivum | reverse complement strand
GCGGCGATGATGCGGGCGGGCGGCGGCGGCGATGTCGGCGGCGGCGGCTCGGGGTGAGGAGAGAAGAGAGGGGGGTATTTAAGGAGGGGGGCGGCGGTGCTTGGGGAAGGGGGCACCCGAGGCGGCGGCGGCGGCTTCGTGCGGGAGGAGGAGAGGCCGCGGGCGGGCCGTCGGCTGGGCCTTTGGCCCAGTCGGCGCGGGCGCGTTTTTTTTTAAGTTCTGCGGAAAATATTGCGTAGAAAAATAAATACAAATCAGAAAAATATGAAATAAATTTTCCCCGTCTAGTTAGAAAATCTAGAATAGGATGAAATTTTTTAAAATCAAAAATAAATATTTTGAAAACATGCAATATTTTAATGCAATAAAAATTGCAAATAAAATCCAAATAAATATCCAAATAAATTTCAAATAATGAATTTTAACATTTTTCCTCCAGTATTTCAATTGTTTTGGAGAAGTCATATTTTCTCCTCTCGTTTATTTAAAATGAAATATTTTTCCGTAGAGAAAAATAATTAAAACCAAAATCCTCGTTGGAAAAATTAATTGAAAAAAAATTCGGGAAAATCCCTAACTCTCTCCGAGGGTCCTTGAGTTGCTTAGGATTTATCGAGGATTTGTCAAAATGCAAAAAAACATGATATGCAAATGATGATCTATGTATAACATTCCAAATTGAAAATTTGGGATGTTACAAACCTACCCCCCTTAAGATGAATCTCGCCCTCGAGATTCGGGTTGGCTAGAAAACAGATGGGAGTGGTTTTTCCGTAGATCTTCCTCTCGCTTCCAGGTGGCTTCATCTTCCGTGTGGTGACTCCACTGGACTTTGCAAAACTTGATAATCTTGCTGCGGGTAACTCGACTGGCATACTCGAGAATCTTAACTGGTTTCTCCTCATAGGTCAAATCACTTTCCAGTTGAATTGCTTCCAGTGGCACGGTATCTCTCAGTGGTATCTCAGCCATTTCTGCGTGGCACTTCTTCAACTGCGAAACATGAAATACATCATGTACTCCAGACAATCCTTCGGGCAATTCCAGCTTATAGGCAACTTCTCCCATACGTTCCAACACTCTGTATGGTCCGATAAAACGGGGCGCTAACTTTCCCTTAACTCCAAAGCGCTTTACTCCTCGAAGTGGTGATACTCGAAGATACACTCTGTCTCCGACTTCGTGAACTGTCTCCTTTCGTTTAGAATCGGCATAACTCTTCTGCCTGGACTGGGCTACCTTGAGCCTATCGCGAATCAACCTTACTTTCTGTTCAGACTCCTTAATCAAATCTGGTCCAAACAACTATTGGTCTCCAACTTCGTCCCACAACAACGGTGTTCTACACCTCCTTCCGTACAAAGATTCAAAAGGGGCCATCTTCAAACTGTTCTGATAACTGTTGTTATATGAAAACTCTGCATATGGCAAATTGTCATCCCAACTAGATCCATAATCTAGCGCACATGCTCTCAACATGTCCTCCAAAATCTGGTTGACTCTCTCGGTCTGTCCATCTATCTGCGGGTGAAATGCTGTACTAAATTCCAGCCTGGTTCCCAATGTTTCATGTAACCGCTTCCAAAACTTCGAGGTAAATTGGGTTCCTCTGTCTGATACAATGGTCCTCGGAACTCCATGCAAACATACTATCCTGGTCATGTATATCTTTGCCAACTTAGCACTGGTGTAAGTGGTCTTCACTGGAATGAAATGAGCCACTTTCGTCAAACGGTCGACTACAACCCATATCGAGTCATAGCCTGAACGAGTCCTGGGTAATCCTGTGATAAAATCCATGCCTATTTTATCCCACTTCCATTCGGGTATCGGCAATGGCTGTAGCAATCATGCTGGCTTCTGATGCTCTGCCTTCACTCTCTGACATACATCACAAACTGCTACATACTCCGCAATATCCTTCTTCATTCCGGTCCACCAGAAAGTATTCTTCAAATCCAAATACATCTTGGTATTTCCTGGGTGAATCGAGTACGGTGAATCATGGGCTTCTTGCAAAATCAACTTCCTGATCTCCGGATCATTTGGCACATATACACGGTCCTCAAACCATAAGGTATCGTGCTCATCCTCACGAAATCCCTTGGCTTTTCCTTTGCTCATCTTCTCCTTTATCTCTTCAATCTCCTTGTCTGTCTTCTGAGCTTCTCTGATCCTTTCCATCAAGGTAGACTGAATCTCCAATGTCGCTAAATAGCCTCTAGGGACTATCTCCAAACATAGCTCACGTAGGTCCTCGGCTAACTCCTGAGGTAACTCTCCTGTCATGAGAGTGTTGACATGACTCTTGCGGCTCAACGCGTCTGCTACTACATTAGCCTTTCCAGGGTGATAATGCAATCTCATATCATAGTCTTTGATGAGCTCCAACCATCTCCTCTGTCTGAGGTTTAACTCCTTCTGCGTGAAAATGTACTTCAAACTCTTGTGATCCGTGTACACTTCACAATGGTTTCCGATGAGAAAATGTCTCCATGTCTTCATGCATGCACCACGGCTGCTAATTCCAAATCATGCGTAGCATAATTCTTCTCATGGGGTTTAAGTTGTCGTGAAGCATACGAAACAACTCTTCCTTCCTGCATAAGCACTGCTCCAAGTCCTCGACGAGAAGCGACGCAATAAACTTCATAGTCCTTGCGTTGATCAGGCAGAATCAACACTGGTGAGGTAACCAATCGTTTCTTCAACTCTTGGAAACTAGCTTCACATTCCTCAGTCCAATCGAATTTGGTGTCCTTCTTCAATAGCTCAGTCATGGGCTTAGCAATCCTTGAGAAATTCTCGATAAATCTCCGGTAGTATCCTGCAAGTCCAAGAAAACTCCGGATTTCTCCAACTGTAGTGGGCGATTCCCAACTTGTCACTGTGTCAACCTTGGCAGGGTCTACTGCTATTCCTTCTCCAGAAATAACATGTCCAAGGAATCCAACTTCCTTCAACCAAAACTCACATTTGCTGAACTTGGCATATAACTGATGTTCTCTGAGCTTCTCAAGTACCAATTGTAAATGCTCCTCATGCTCTTCTTCATCCTTGCAAAAGATTAAAATATCATCAATGAATACCACGACGAACTTATCCAAAAACTCCATAAACACTTTGTTCATCAGGTTCATGAAATAGGCCGGTGTGTTAGTCAGTCCAAATGACATAACGGTATACTCATACAATCCATATCTGGTGGTAAATGCCGTCTTGGGTATATCCTGTTCTCGAATCTTTAACTGATGGTACCCTGATCGTAGATCGATCTTGGAAAATACTTTAGCTCCTTGCAAGCGGTCAAACAAATCATTGATCATCGGCAGTGGGTACTTGTTTTTGATGGTCACTTCATTCAATCCTCGGTAATCAACAACCATCCTTAGTGATCCATCTTTCTTCTCTACTAGAAGTACTGGTGATCCCCAAGGTGACGAACTTGGGCGAATATAGCCTTTATCCAGTAACTCCTTGATCTGCTTCTTAATTTTCTTCCAAATCCTTTGCGGGCATCATGTACGGTCTCTTAGATATTGGCCCTGTGCCTGGCAAAAGTTCAATCAAGAACTCAATGTCTCTATCTGGTGGCATGCCTGGCAACTCTTCTGGAAATACATCCGGATAGTCCTTCACCACTAGTACTTCCTCCTGTACAACTCCTGATAAGGAATTCACTTGAGTCCTCTTCGGCATATGCCTGGATACATACTTGATCCTTTTTCCTTCTGGGGTGGTAAGCAAAATCGTCTTGCTGGCACAATCAATGTTTCCTCCATACAACGATAGCCAATCCATTCCCAAAATCACATCCAAACCTTGCGATTCCAAAACAATGAGGTCTGTGGGGAAAACATGCCTACCAATGGCAAATGGTATCTGAAAACATCCTTGGGTGGCCATATACTCTGCTCCTGGCGAGGTTACTAACATGGGGCTTTTGAGGACTTGGGTGGACATCTTAAACTTGTTTACGAATCCCCTTGATATGTATGAATGTGATGCACCAGTATCGAAAAGAACAGTTGCAGTAAATGACTTAACCAAAAACTTACCTATTACTGCATCAGGCTGAGCTTCAATCTCCTCCACGCTCACGTGGTTCACATGTCCTTTGTTGAACGGGTTCAGCTTCTTCCCAGAGCTTCCATTGCCATTTCCATTTTGGGCTTCGGGACAATCGGTAGCGTAATGTCCCGTCTTCTGGCACTTGAAACAGGTAATGTGACTTAGATCTCTTTTGGTTGGGGTAGATGGGTTGGTGCGGTTCTGTCTGTTTCCTCCTCCATTCCCATTACCAATCTTGGAGCCATTATGGTTGTGCGAACTACCTCCTCCATGGGTATGCTGAAACTGTCCTCCCGGCTTTGGGGTAAATCGTGGCTTCTGCTGGGCTCCAGAATTGTACTTCCCTTGTCCATACTTCCTCTTGCGGTTTTCAATCTGCTGTTGCTTCCCTTCAATCATGAGAGCTCTATCTACCAGCTCCTGGTAGTTGTTGAAAGTTGCTACCATCAACTGCATACTTAGCTCATCATTCAATCCTTCCAGAAACTTCTCCTGCTTGGCAGCATCCGTAGCAACGTCATCTGGTGCATAACGTGCTAACTTACTGAAATCCTCCACATACTGGCCTACGGTGCGTCCTCCTTGGCGTAGGTTGCGAAACTCACGCTTCTTCATAGCCATAGCTCCTGCTGAAACATGAGCTGTACGGAAAGCTTGCTGAAACTGGTCCCATGTGACAGTGTCAATGGGGTGCGTGGCTGTATAATTCTCCCACCATGATGCTGCGGGTCCATCAAGCTGATGTGCGGCAAAACGCACTCTTTCCGCATCTGTGCATCCTGCAGTGGTCAACTCCCTTCCAACTTTGCGGAGCCAATCATCTGCTACAATCGGCTCGGTGCTACTGGAGAACACCGGCGGGTTTAGCCTTAAGAAACGGGCTAAGTGATCAACAGGTGGTGGTGGCGGTGGGTTGTTGTTGTTGTTGTTGCCTTGGTTCTGCACTAACACTTGCATCAGGGCATTCTGTTGCTGAATCAACTGGGTGATCTCTGGCGGGAAAACAAATCCGGTGTCGCGTCTCGGAGGCATCTGATAGGTTTAGAAAAGATGAGAATTAAGAATAGAATGAGGTCTAGAGAGAAAACACTACCCATATGCTCATGAGACAAATTCAATCAATATCACTCAATCAATCCAAACAAGGCAAAACAATCGATCTAACTAGCGTTACAAGTGCTTGAACTATACTACTAAATGGGGGAAAAACTACTACTGATATGGTGGTCTACTAAAAATTCTGATTCGTTGAAGACTCCATGATGTCTACTCCAGCTTCATCAATCCATTCGTCTTCACTTGGTTCTGAGTCGGTGTCGTCGATGATGATGTAGTTATCCGGACAAGTGCATTCGTCGACTTCTGCTTTTGGCACTGGATTTCCCACGAATGCTCAAATCTTATTCTCCAGGTCGTCAATCTTCCCTACTAGTGCGTTGATTTCCTCCAAATAATCTTCGCGGGTGGCCTTGAGTTCTTCTTGGAGTTCCTTGATCTTCGTGAATGCCTTCTTCAGTTCTTCCTTGTCCGTACACATCTGATTCTCCTGGCGTCGAATATGTTGGTTCTGCTCCTGGATGAAAGCTGCAATTGATCCATCCTTCTTGGTCTTGATCATCTCCCATTGCGCGTCTCGACGTCCACAAATCTGATAAATCGTATCCTTAAGCTCCTGGTGATAGACTTCTCCAATGCGTCCCATGGCGATATGTGCGGCCATGCTCTTCCCTAAACTCCAAGTTGGTGCTTCGAAAACCAATCTCATGGGTTCCGTAATTGGCGCAAACGTTCTTCCTGGAATGATAACTTGAATCTTCCAGCTCTCCTCTTCAGGTAATGTAGCGTTGTAGGTTCCGGTGACGCTTGGTATTCCTATGTTCAAGTACTTGGTGACTTCCTTCAAATGTCGTCCAACGGCGTATCTTCATCTGGTTGCATGAACTTGCTCCTTGCATTCGCCATTCCTAAAAGAGTAGAAAGTGGAGAGGGGTCAGAAATGAGAAGAGAGAAGTTTTCTAGGGCTTAAGCTTAGTGGTCGTGTCCTATAGTCAGCGTGTGCTCTGATACCAACTTTGTAGCGACCAGACCTCAAATGGCCTGTGCTGTTGTGCACCAGTGTCATCCCTGGATCAGTAATGCTGACACGCACAGTACAAATGGAGGATTTATAACAGAGTAGCAATCACACACTTATTACATCGAATATCCCCGAAGAGATTAAGTATGATAAACACGGCTTAAGGCCATCTAACAACGATAACAGCGGAAGACTTGGAAGATAAGTGAGTCCATCAACTCCAGCGGCATCACTGAGTATAAGACCACGACCTAAGGCACCTTACTCGTCGTCTGAAAAGTCTGCAACATGAAACGTTGCAGCCCGAAAACGGGTCAGCACATAGAATATGCTGGCAAAGCAACACATAGAGAGCAATGAACAATAATAATGCTATACTATATGCATATATGGCTGGTGGAAAGGCTCTATGGTTACAGTTTTGCGAAAAGCCAATTTTATCCTACTGCAAAGGAATAAATTTTATTTAACTATCATGGTGGTTGAAACATTGAGAAGGTACCTCCAACTCAATCCCAATTAAGTAACATCATTAACCCAACAAAATTAATTACAAGTATCACAGTGATGAGATTCAAATGATAATCCAGATACTAGATACTCAAGTTGTCCATAACCGGGGACACGGCTAATCATGATCAGTTTGTACACTCTGCAGAGGTTTGTGCACTTTTCCCCACAAGACTCGATCGCCTCCGCTTGATTCTCGCACTACATGATGTTTGAGAAACGGATGACCGAGACACAGTCTTTCAGAAACAATCACTCTTTACTCTGGATGGACCAGTACACCTACTTTCCCCTACATCTGCTAGTCCACCTCTTCAAGAGATCCTGTAACCTACTCAGCTATGCTAGAGCCCATAATAGCTTGTGGCTGCACACGGAAGTTTCTAGCATGAATAATCTTATGATCCCTTTGAGCCTGGGTGGCGGACCTTATACATACAGACAACACTGGGTTCTCCAGGTGCCTCAATCCACCCAGATGTGAGTTTTAGTTGCCACCTTAAGTTGAACCATTATTAAACATCTCACATCTGTCATGAATATCACTCAAACCCAATCCACGTCTACGAGCATAGCATGGCAATATAATAGCAACGTAGAAGTAACTCCCAAGGGTTTGATATAGAAACAGGTAATAGGTACTACCTCAACTACTTCCCAATACCCACAGTTTATTTAGATCCTAATCATGCAATGTGTTTGAGGAAATAGATCTAATGCAATAAAACTGGGTATGAACGGGATATGATCAAAGTGTTACTTACCTTGCTGATGATCCGCAAAACCTAACGAGTCGAAGTAACAAGCGGCACACTCCGGGTACTCTATCGCAAACAAACAAGCATACAATCAGTACTAAGCTAACGCACAGGTAAAACTCGAATGAAAGATCCAACCAGAAATTTCAACTTAAGAACTCCGGTTTGCAAAAAGAATCAACTCGAAAGAAGCAACGAAAGTCAAACGGCGAAAGAAAGAAACTTCGTTTGCTAATCTGGATCTAGGTCAAATTTTACTGTAGCAAAAACTTGTTTGAGTAGGTTAAACGGAAAGAGAATTTCGAGACGAAACTCTAGGCGCTTGAATCGCCTGATTCCGATAAACGAGCGAAAAGTTAAACAGATACGAAGATTCGATCAGAAATCGAATCCGAGAAAATAACGAGAAAATCCGATGAAAAAGAAAAAACGGACGAACGGTTAAATAACGGACGTTCGTTAACAGAGAAAAACCGATGAACGCGTTCGTTAAAACGAACGGTTCGGTGAACGCTCGCGAAATAAGAAAACCGAAAAAAAACCGATCTAGGGTTTTTTTTAAACGAAGGGTTTTTTTTACAGAAAATCGGTCAACGACGGGGATAAACGACCGGCGGCAGTACCTCGTCGGGCGGGCTCCGGCGAGGGGCTCCGGCGGGGCGGGGCTCGGCGGAGGGCTCGGGGCTCGGGGAGGCGGCGAG
>NC_057796.1:337249925-337340522 GCF_018294505.1 Triticum aestivum | reverse complement strand
CGGGCGAGGCAACCGGCGGTGGCGGCGATGATGCGGGCGGGCGGCGGCGGCGATGTCGGCGGCGGCGGCTCGGGGTGAGGAGAGAAGAGAGGGGGGGTATTTAAGGAGGGGGGCGGCGGTGCTTGGGGAAGGGGGCACCCGAGGCGGCGGCGGCTTCCGTGCCCGGAAGGGACTCCGACGGCGGCGGCTTCGTGCGGGAGGAGGAGAGGCCGCGGGCGGGCCGTCGGCTGGGCCTTTGGCCCAGTCGGCGCGGGCGCGTTTTTTTTTAAGTTCCGCGGAAAATATTGCGTAGAAAAATAAATAAAAATCAGAAAAATATGAAATAAATTTTCCCGTCTAGTTAGAAAATCTAGAATAGGATGAACATTTTTAAAATCAAAAATAAATATTTTGAAAACATGCAATAAAAATTGCAAATAAAATCCAAATAAATTTCAAATAATGAATTTTAACATTTTTCCTCCAGTATTTCAATTGTTTTGGAGAAGTCATATTTTCTCCTCTCGTTTATTTAAAATGAAATATTTTTCCAGAGAGAAAAAATAATTAAAACCAAAATCCTCGTTGGAAAAATTAATTGAAAAAAAATTCGGGAAAATCCCCAACTCTCTCCGAGGGTCCTTGAGTTGCTTAGAATTTATCGAGGATTTGTCAAAATGCAACAAAACATGATATGCAAATGATGATCTATGTATAACATTCCAAATTGAAAATTTGGGATGTTACAGTCTTCTCATCTACCAAATATCTAGGGTAATTCTGCTTCAGTGACCGTTCCCCTCATTACAGAAGCACTTAGTCTCGGGTTTGGGTTCAACCTTGGGATTCTTCACTAGAGGAGCAAATGATTTGCTGTTTCATGAAGTATCCCTTTTGCCCTTGCCCTTCTAGAAACTAGTGGTTTTACTAACCATCAACAATTGATGCTCCTTCTTGATTTCTACTTTCGTGGTGTCAAACATCGCGAGTTGCTCAAGGATCATCATGTCTATCCCTGATATGTTATAGTTCATCACGAAGCTCTAATAGCTTGGTGGCAGTGACTATGGAGAACCATCACTGTCTCATTTGGAAGATTAACTCCCACTCGATTCAAGCGACTGTGGTACTCAGACAATCTGAGCACATGCTCAACGATTGAGCTTTTCTCCCTTAGTTTGCAGGCTTAAGAAACTTGTCAGGGGTCTCATACCTCTTGGCGTGGGCACTAGTCTGAAATCCCAATTTCAGTCTTCGGAACATCTCATATGTTCTGTGATGTTTCAAAAACGTCTTTGGTGCCACAATTCTAAAGCGTTAGCATTACGCACTGAACTATCACGTAGTCATCAAAACGTGTATGTCAGATGTTTCGCAACATCTACAGACGACGCTGAGGTTCAGCACACCGAGCGGTGCATTAAGGACATAAGCCTTCTGTGCAGCAATGAGGACAATCCTCAGTTTACGGACCCAGTCCGCATAATTGCTACTATGAACTTTCAACTAAATTTTCTCTAGGAACATATCTTAAACAGTAGAACTAAAGCGTAAGCTATGACATAATTTGCAAAGACCTTTTGACTATGTTCATGATAATTAAGTTCATCTAATTATTTAATGAACTCCCACTCAGATAGACATCCCTCTAGTCATCTAAGTGATACATGATCCGAGTCAAACTAGGCCGTGTCCGATCATCACGTGAGACGGACTAGTTATCATCGGTGAACATCTCCATGTTGATCGCATCTACTATACGACTCATGTTCGACCTTTCGATCTCTTGTGTTCCGAGGCCATGTCTGTACATGCTAGGCTCGTCAAGTCAACCTAATGTTTCGCATGTGTTCCGAGGCCATGTCTGTACATGCTAGGCTCGTCAACACCCATTGTATTCGAACGTTAGAATCTATCACACCCGATCATCACGTGGTGCTTCGAAACAACGAACCTTCGCAATGGTGCACAGTTAGGGGGAACACGTCTCTTGAAATTTTAGTGAGGGATCATCTTATTTATGCTACCATCGTTCTAAGCAAATAAGATGTAAACATGATAAACATCACATGCAAATCATAAAGTGACGTGATATGGCCAATATCATCTTGCGCCTTTTGATCTCCATCTTCGAGGCACGGCATGATCACCTTCGTCACCGGCATGACACCATGATCTCCATCGTCATGATCTCCATCATCCTGTCTTCATGAAGTTGTCTCGCCAACTATTACTTCTACTACTATGGCTTACGGTTAGCAATAAAGTAAAGTAATTACATGGCGTTATTCATTGACACGCAGGTCATACAATAAATTAAGATAACTCCTATGGCTCCTGCCGGTTGTCATACTCATCAACACGCAAGTCGTGATTCCTATTACAAGAACATGATCAATCTCATACATCACATATATCATTCATCACATCCTTTTGGCCATATCACATCACATAGCATACCCTGCAAAAACAAGTTAGACGTCCTCTAATTGTTGTTGCATGTTTTACGTGGCTGCTATGGGATTCTAGCAAGAACGTTTCTTACCTACGCAAAAGCCACAACGTGATATGTCAATTTCTATTTACCCTTCATAAGGACCCTTTTCATCGAATCTGATCCGACTAAAGTGGGAGAGACAGACACCTGCTAGCCACCTTATGCAACTAGTGCATGTCAGTCGGTGGAACCTGTCTCACGTAAGTGTACGTGTAAGGTCGGTCCGGGCCGCTTCATCCCACGATGCCGCCGAATCAAGATAAGACTAGTAACGGCAAGTAAATTGACAAAATCGACGCCCACAACTACTTTGTGTTCTACTCGTGCATAGAAACTACGCATAGACCTAGCTCATGATGCCACTGTTGGGTAACGTAGCAGAAATTCAAAATTTTCTACGCATCACCAAGATCAATCTATGGAGTAATCTATCAACAAGGGGAAGGGGAGTGCATCTAAATACCATTGTAGATCGCGATGCGGAAGCGTTGCAAGAACGCGGATGAAGGAGTCGTACTCGTAGCGATTCAGATCGCGGTTGATTCCGATCTAAGCGCCGAACCACGGCGCCTCCGTGTTCAACACACGTGCAGCCCGGTGACGTCTCCCACGCCTTGATCCAGCAAGGAGAGAGGGAGAGGTTGGGGAAGACTCCGTCCAGCAGCAGCACAACGGCATGGTGGTGATGGAGGAGCGTGGCACTCCTGCAGGGCTTCGCCAAGCACCGCAAGAGACGAGGAGGGAGAGGGGTAGGGCTGCGCCAAAGAGAGAGGAAGTCTCATGTGTATGGCAGCCCCAAAACCCCCACTATATATAGGGGAGGGGGAGGGGCTGCACCCCCATCTAGGGTTCCCCCCCCAAGGGGTGCGGCCAGCCCTAGATGGGACTTGGGGGGCGGCCAAAGGGGGGAGAGAGGGGGGCGCCCCACTAGATGGGCCTTAGGCCCATCTAAGCCTAGGGTTTCCCCCTTCCCCCCTTCCTGCGCCCTGGGCCCCTTGTGGGAGGCGCACCAGCCCACCTAGGGGCTGGTCCCTTCCCACACTTGGCCCACGCAGCCCTCTGGGGCCGGTGGCCCCACCTGGTGGACCCCCGGGACCCTCCCGGTGGTCCCGGTACGTTACCGATAGCACCCGAAACTTTTCCGGTGACCAAAACAGGACTTCCCATATATAAAGCTTTACCTCCGGACCATTCCGGAACTCCTCGTGACGTCCGGGATCTCATCCGGGACTCCGAACAACATTTGATAACCACGTATATCTATTCCCTATAACCCTAGCGTCATCGAACCTTAAGTGTGTAGACCCTACGGGTTCGGGAACCATGCAGACATGACCGAGACGTTCTCCGGCCAATAACCAACAGCGGGATCTGGATACCCATGTTGGCTCCCACATGTTCCACGATGATCTCATCGGATGAACCACAATGTCGGGGATTCAATCAATCCCGTATGCAATTCCCTTTGTCTATCGGTATGTTACTTGCCCGACATTTGATCGTCGGTATCCCGATACCTTGTTCAATCTCGTTACCGGCAAGTCTCTTTACTCGTTCCGTAACACATCATCCCGTGATCAACTCCTTGGTCACATTGTGCACATAATGATGATGTCCTACCGAGTGGGCCCAGAGATACCTCTCCGTTTACACGGAGTGACAAATCCCAGTCTCGATTCGTGCCAACCCAACAGACACTTTCGGAGATACCTGTAGTGCACCTTTATAGCCACCCAATTACGTTGTGACGTTTGGTACACCCAAAGCATTCCTACGGTATCCGGGAGTTGCACAATCTCATGGTCTAAGGAAATGATACTTGACATTAGAAAAGCTCTTAGCAAACGAACTACACGATCTTGTGCTAGGCTTAGGATTGGGTCTTGTCCATCACATCATTCTCCTAATGATGTGATCCCGTTATCAACGACATCCAATGTCCATGGTTAGGAAACCGTAACCATCTATTGATCAACGAGCTAGTCAACTAGAGGCTTACTAGGGACATGGTGTTGTATATGTATCCACACATGTATCTGAGTTTCCTATCAATACAATTCTAGCATGGATAATAAACGATTATCATGAACAAGGAAATATAATAATAACCAATTTATTATTGCCTCTAGGGCATATTTCCAACACCTCCGCCGCCCAAAAGCTCGTCGCCGGCACCTAAAAGTTCGATCTTTGGACCTAGGGGGTGGTGGATTGCTGGCGCAGGCGGTGGGAGAAAACGTGGTGTGGAAGCATGCGGTGGAGAAAGGGGGAGAGGAGAGGCCGACAACGACGGGGAGGAGACGCCGGCGACTAGGGAGGGGATTTGGGAGGGAGATGGGTGACGAGGGAGGGGATCAGGAGGTGACTAGGTAGCGAGTGGGAGGGCATTTTCGGAAACTTCGAAAAATGCATAGTGTATCCAGATTTATACGCGAATCCCTTTAACTTCATATATTTCGGGACAGAGGAAGTAGTTGATTATAGCCTAAGAGCATCTCCAACAGGCGCCGAACGCGCCGCGCGCTAAAAACTGCTTTGCCGTGCGCCCATCGCCTGGTTTGGCGCGGCGCGCAGCGCTGGCTCCAGCAGCCGCGCTAAAATGCAGCACGCGCGCCGCTCCAGCAGTGCGCAAAAAATGCAGCGCGCGCACTCATTCTACAACATTTTTTAATAAATTGCATAGATAAAAAACGATACAAAGGTATTTTACATCGGTGCAACTAGATAGATAGTTCGAAAGCATAGATAGATAGAACTACGGTGCAACTAGATAGAAACTACTACGGCATACATAGATAGAAACTACTCCAAGTCGCTACCATCATCACCATCATCATCCTCGTCGGTGTTGTCCGAGGTATCGAGCCACATGTCGTCCCAACGTTCATCATCTGACGTGAAGATCGACCTCCCACCTGCTGCAACGATATCAGACTGCGCATTCGCCAATGCCTTCCGCCGACGCCGGTCTGCCCGCTCCGCGCGGCGCCTTGCCGTCCTCTCCGCCCAGTAGGCACGCTCGTCGGCGACGTCCTCCGGGTGGCGACGGCGCCACTCCGCCATGGCTCGCTCGTCCTCCTCGGCGATGAGGAGGCGGCGCTACCGCCGAGCGTGGTCGGCACGGTCCATGTCGGTGATGAGACGCGGCGGAGGGGCGACGCGCTGCGCCTCCTCGCGTGTGAAGACGTCCCGGAAGTTCATCTGCGACCGGGGCCTCTCCAAGCGCCACGCCGCCGCGTCGTACGCGCGGGCCGCCTCGTGCGCGCTCCGGAACGACCCGAGGCCGAGCCGGACCGGATCTCGGCGGAGTACCAGCCGTTGGGGCGCTCGCGGACGCCGCAGTAGCCCGAAGAACCCCGGCGGCGCGGCGGCATGGTGGCGCGGAAAGTGGCGAAGCGGCGAGGTGGCGAAGCGGCGAGGTTGCGAGGGGAGGGCGCGTGGCTGTGTTCTGTGCGCGTGGCGAGCGCGGGATTTTATAGGCGCGCGCGAAGCCGCCAAGTCTACCGCGCCGCGTGCCGCTTTCTTCCGCGCGCGCGCAAACGCTTCCCGCGCACGGTAAGTTCCCGCCACCGCTGGAGCGCGCGGAACCAGCCGGCGCGCGCTAAAACCAAACTTTACCGCGCGGGCGCGCCTTTTGCCGCGCCTGTTGGAGATGCTTAAAAAAAGTAGTAGTTGATCATAGGCCCATCAAGCTAACCCCGTCAGTATTTCCCCAAACATCCAGATCTACAAACCACCCTTTCGCAATTGCCATGTGCGAGGCATGCAGCTCTATCAAACAATTCCTTAATGAATGGTGATGCGGATCGTTCCAGCCCATTCTGGTTTTGTTTTTTGATCAAGCAAGCATAAAAAAAGGGATAAACTAATGTGAGGGAGAAAAGCACCGATCCAACGCAACGATCTTCAATTTCTTCATCCTCCCTCCCGTTTCCACCCTGGTGGTGGTGGCGGTGCACTCCTCTCCTCTCTGTCTCTGGCCGCTTCTCCCCCACCGCGAGCGACCACGAGCTCCCACCAACCGCCCCACCCGCCGGCCTCCTCACTGCTCGGTAAGGAGTAAGCCACACTCCACTCCCCGACCGACACCCCGCGCCGGCGCCTCCTCCATTCCCCGCGCGCCGATCGCGACCCCCCACCCCACCGCGACACCGATCCCTCGCCCGCCCCGCTGTCTGTCGGCGCCCGCACCCACCGCAGCTCACCGCGCCCGGCCCAACCACCCCAAATCCCGCGCCCCCCAAATCCCCAACCGAAACCGCACGCACTCCACTCCACCCCGCCACCCAGATCCGCCCCCGCCCAGGCAGCCGCAGCCGCGATGCTCGTCCAGGACCGCGTGCTCCCGGAGCACGCCGGGAGCACCAAGTCGCCCAGGTCCCCGCGCGCCGCGCCGGGCTCCGATCGGCGCCACCCGCGGCCCTTCGCCAAGAGCCTCGACTTCAGCAACTGGGCCGCCGACCACTCCTCCAAGCTCCTCCTCCTCCTCTTCGCCGTAGCCTCCGTCGCCGCCGTCTTCCTCCTCCGCGGCGCCGGCCCGGACGCCGCGGCCCTCCTCTGCCTCGACCGCTCCGCCTCCCGCTCCGCCTCCGGCCCCGCCAAGCTCCCCTACCCGGACGTCGCCTGGTCCAAAATCCCGCCGCTCGCCATCGCCTCGGCCGTCCCCTTCGCCTCCTTCCGCGCCGAGAGGTGGATCGTCGTCTCCGTCTCCTCCCCGCCCACCGCCGCGCTCACCCGCGTCAAGGGCTGGCAGCTCCTCGCCGTCGGCAACTCCCACACCCCCTCCGGCTGGGACCTCAAGGGCGCCATCTTCCTCTCCCTCGACCTGCAGGCGCAGCTCGGCTACCGCTCGGTCGACTTCCTGCCCTACGCGTCCCACGTCCGCAAGACGGCGGGCTACCTCTTCGCCATCCAGCACGGGGCCAAGCTCATCTTCGACGCCGATGACCGCGCCGAGGTGCCGGGGAACGATCTCGGGAAGCATTTCGATGTTGATCTGGGATCTGGCATCGCCAACCACCCCGTGCTGCTCCAGTACAGCCACGCGGATCCCAACCGCACGGTGGTGAACCCCTATGTGCACTTTGGCCAGCGCTCGGTGTGGCCGCGGGGGCTGCCACTGGATAAGGTCGGGGAGGTGGCGCACGAGGCGTTCTACACGGAGATCTTCAGTGGCCGCCAGTTCATTCAGCAGGGCTTGTCTGACGGCTTGCCGGATGTGGATGCCGTCTTCTACTTCACTAGAAAGCCGCCAACAGCGCCATTCGACCTGAGGTTTGATCCGGAGGCCCCCAAGGTGGCGCTTCCACAGGGCATGATGGCGCCAGTGAACTCCTTCAATACATTGTTCCACGCACAAGCTTTCTGGGGCCTGATGATGCCTGTTTCAGTGAGTTCAATGGCGGCAGATGTCATCCGTGGGTACTGGGCTCAGCGGATCTTGTGGGAGATTGGTGGGTACGTGGCTTTCTACCCACCAACTATTTACCGGAAGGATCATGTGCAGGCCTACCCATTTGCAGAGGAGAAGGATCTGCATGTGAATGTTGGCAGACTGATCAAATTCTTGAATGAGTGGAGGTCAAACAAGCAGAGCCTGTTCGAGAAGATTCTTGATTTAAGCTACGCCATGGCTGAGGAGGGGTTCTGGATGGAGCAGGATGTGAGATTGACAGCTGCTTGGCTGCAGGATCTTCTGGCAGCAGGGTATCGGCAGCCTCGCCTCATGTCATTGGAGATTGACAGGCAGCGGGCAACCATTGGGGAGGGTGACATGAAGGAGTTTGTGCCCAAGAAGCTGCCATCCGTGCACCTCGGGGTTGATGAAATTGGCACAGTGAACTATGAGATTGGAAATCTGATTAAGTGGAGAAAGAACTTTGGTAATGTCGTGCTGATCATGCATGTTAGTGGACCTGTAGATCGTGTGGCCTTGGAGTGGAGGCTCCTATATGGACGGATATTCAAGACCGTTATCATTCTTGCCGAGCATAGCAATGCAGAGCTTGCTGTTGAACGCTGCCCTCTGTCACACGCATACAAGTGAGTGATTATTACCCCTAATAACTCTTCTTTGACTTGCATTTATAGATCTTCTTCAAAACATGATCATCACTTGATATGAAAATCAATCTGCATAATGGTTAATATAAGAATTGAGCTGTATCTTCAGTCAGATCCAATGCCACCAGAAGTTCTGAACCATTTAATCTAAAGCAGCTCCTAACTAGATTACAGTGTTGGACCTAGTGCCAATTAAATGAATAATTTGTACTAGACGATGTTCCTATATTTTTTTAGCCCAGGTTCTTTTAGAATAAACACATTTTTGCTCAGTTAACTATGGTATGCTATTACACTCCCCTCAACCAAAGGTTTGCGTGATGGCACCAATTGTTTGCACTAGATATGCGCCTTAATTATCAGAATTATTGACAGCCATAGATGGTTCCACCCATAACATCTTATTTCCTTTTCCATTCTTGGCATCTGTTAGCTTATTTATACCTATGAGATGACTAAAGTTAGGTCTGGTTACTAAAGCAAAACAATGCAACAGAAAAGAGATCATCTCCGATTTCTGTTTGCAAGTTCAACTACTGGTCTTAAAAGATAACCTTACCGATGGGCTTTATATCATTGTGATGTTGTCATCATCACTACTCTTATAAAAAGCAGAGTTGGTGATGATGGTGTGCCTGCCATCCTGCAATATAGGTCGTCCGATCTATGTCTGACGGATAGGAAGGAAACTATGGCAATTTTGCAAAAAGATACCCACACCCCTCTCCATATTTGCAAATAAGGCCATCCCTCGTTCATCCTTTTCTCCCACAAGATAAACTACTCATACAAATGCATCTTGATGTTCCGTGCAACGCATGAGCATCTTGGTAGTTATAACTAAATAGGGGGTATGAAATTGACTTGACTTACCTTCTTGACACTCCTTTTAGTTCTATCTTGATATGTGTACAGTACCAGCTTATGCGAATTCTGCTAATCATGTGAACAACATTTTGCATTTTGTCATCAGGTATCTTCCCAAGGTGTTTGCAAGATACGGTGGTGCTGATGGATTTCTCTTCCTCCAAGACCACATGATTCTTAACTACTGGAACCTTCTGCAAGCCGACAAGGAAAAACTTTGGATAACTGACAAGGTTTGTAGATCGTATCCACCTTCCATCCACATCCTTTTGTTTCTGATCATGTATGTGCTGTCAATCAATGCACATTATACATTAGGATTCACATTACTTTCTCATGTGGCAGATTGCACATTCTTGGGTTACTATTCCACTGGAGAGCAATAAAGAGGAATGGTTTGTTAAGCAAGGTGCTATGGTTAAGCAGGTCGTTGGCAGCTCCCCTGTTCATTTCCAGTCCAAGTATAAAGAAAGCATGGGCGAAGATAAGATTGTATTCTGTGGCAGCGAACTGTTCTATGTGCCCCGACAGTTTGTTGAGGACTTCGGTGATCTTGTGGGTCTCGTTGGCAGTTTGGATCTGCATCATAAGATTGCGGTCCCGATGTTCTTCTTGGCGATGGACTCGCCTCAAAATTTTGATTCGGAAGCTCTAGCCGGAACAGTTTTCAAGACCAACTTGGCAGCTAATGAGACTTTCTCAAGTATTTATACAGCTCAGTCACCTGCTGTTTTCCCAGTTAAGGTGATGAACGAGATTGATTTCATCAAGGTAATCCGGCTTATGTCCAAGGGAGACCCTCTTCTGATGGAGTTGGTATAAATATCGTTCTTGTAGTTGAAATGCAAACATTATTCTTCCGGAGCGAGGCCAGAGTAGACAGCGATAGTTTTCAGTTTTCAGGGGTTTCTCTGTTGTAATTGCATTTATTCTGTAGCTGTTCATTTCAAAGGTGTTGTACATTGTGTTGTATCAATAGTGACAAGGTTACTGGGGTTCAGCTTGGTCCTGCTGTCCTGCTGAAGGCAACAAAGGATAGCTAAGACTTCACTGGGAAGAGCCTCGACGTGGGCATCGGTTTTTGCAAGAGTTTTGGTGGTCGGTTATAGTACAGATTCACACTTGAGCAGTCTATTGTACCCGTCAACATTGGCAAATGAAAATCAGGCATACTCTCTGGCTTGTGTTTGGATGAACATGCTTTTCTGGGACAACAGGCCATAGAGAATATATTGTTTGTGTTTGTCTAGTACTACTGCCTTCTGGACTGAGACAGAGAATATCTGGGTTGCATAATTTTGTGGTCTTGGTGCTTGTTTTATTTGTGATAAGCTTTATTCTAACCTGAGCAATTATTTAGCAAATTTGTGCTAGTGGCTCATTTTTTCTGGGAAAAGTTTAAATGTAGTATTCACTTTTGCCTCTATTTATGTTGTTTAGCAAAGGATCGAACTTTAGTATTAACCTAAACATACTACAAGATCCAACAAATTGAAACAAACATGAATGACAGAGATCCGTGATAAAACTTAAAAGTTCAAGTCCTATTAAGGTTCTTTGAAATCTACGTCTCTAGCTTCACCTTTTGCAACTTGATATTCCAGCATTGACCCAGTTGATGAAATTAAAGACCAAACATGTACACAGACTGGACTAGCAGTGAAAGTTGTGAAAAGGTGTTGAGCCCTGCATGCTATTCTGGAAACCTAATTAAAGTTCTTCATTGTTTCGGAAAATAGGGGACTTGATGTCTCTTTGAATTCACTAGAGTTTGTGTGGATTAAGACTGGTTTCACTTAAAATCGTTGTACAATTATACACTTGTTGTGAAGCTTGTATTGAAGTAGACTAAACTTGATTGTAGTTCTTTTTTACTTTTTAACTGTAAAGTTGATTGTAGTATTTGTTAGCTGTAATATGTAATGCTGCCTTGTGAAACAAAGGAGTAGAGAATAAGAAAAACACGTTATGATAAGTAAAGGGGTGCAAGACTATAAAAGACATCGGATGGTCGTAGGAAGGGACGTAAATGTTGAAGTTGTCAGGAAATTCGATGAGTTGTGTGCCCATCCTTTGGTTGCAACATGCACACAAATGTTAATCTTGTTGAGAAATCAGTACAATGCACATAGAAAATGTAGGGTTTGATGATTAAATGTTTGCTTTATAATTCTCGGAGTAGAATCTTGCAGATTCCACTATAGGGTATCCTGGCTAGGTGAATAGATCGGAAGGGAAACAAGCGACCGGATTTACCCAGGTTCATGGCCTCTCGATGGTGGTAAGAGCATCTCTAGCAGGCCCCTTATGTCGCGCCGACCCGTAAAATAACCACCAGTTTATGGTTTGGCGCAAAAAAGTGTCCCGAACAGACACCGTAAGCGCGACCGACCCTTAAATTTTTTTGAGAGGCGCTGTAAATTGCCCCCTCCGACCCGCGAAAACCTACTTTTCCCCCTCGCCCTGTCGCTGCCCTATATCTTGCAAAAGCGGTTGGCGGGAGGGACATTCCAGCACGCACGTTCCCCACCCCCATCCAGCAGCCACCCGGCACCGTCGCCGCCCGCCCGCCGCCTGCGATTCTGTTCATTTCCGTTGTCGCAATCATGCCGCCAGGCCGCCCTTGACCCGGGTCCACCACGCCGCTTCGTCGCCGCCCTGGATCCGCCGAGCCGAGCCGCCCCGTGGTCGCCGCCGCCCCGGATCGACCGCCGCCGAGCCGCCCCCGGTTCGCGCTGCCCCGGATCGACCTCTGCCGGTGAGCCCCCTTTTCTGCCCCTTCTAGACCGACCGCAGTAGATGAATTTTCGTTCATGCGAGCTCAAATGCGATTTTGTAGATGGATTTGAGCCCTTGCGAGGAATTTTTGCTCGAGGGTTCATCCTCATCCGACGACTTGGACGTAGAGTCGATGCTCGAGCGCCATCGACAGCAGATGGTGGTGGTGGTCCTAGCCGTGATTCTGTGAAGGAGCTCGAGGATCGGAACTGCAAGAGACGGCGAGGATCGACCGTCGGACGTCTTTGCATACCTCGCAACCGCCATCTCGGGAACTGATACGTCTCCAACGTATCTATAATTTTTGTTTGTTCCATGCTATTATATTATCTGTTTTGCATGTTTTATATGCATTAATGCGTTATTTTATATTATTTTTGGGACTAACCTATTAACCTAGAGCCCAGTGCCAGTTTCTGTTTTTTCCCTGTTTTTGAGTTTCGCAGAAAAGGAATACCAAACGGAGTCCAAACGGAATAAAACCTTCGCGCTGATTTTTCTTGCACCTGAAGGAAACCAGGAGACTTGGAGATGAAGTCGGAGGAGCCACGAGGCGGCCACAAGGACGGAGGACGCGCCCCCACCCTTGTGGGCCCCTCGTGCACCTCCTGACCTAATTCTTTCGCCTATATATTCCCAAACCACCAGAGGCATCCACAAAAATACTTTTCCACCGCGGCAACCTTCTGTACCCGTGAGATCCCATCTAGGGACCTTTTCCGGCACCCCGCCGGAGGGGTTGCCATCACGGAGGGCTTCTACATCAACCCTATTGCCCTTCCGATGAAGCGTGAGTAGTTTACCATAGACCTACGGGTCCATAGCTAGTAGCTAGATGGCTTCTTCTCTCTTTGATTCTCAATACCATGTTCTCCTCGATGTTCTTGGAGATCTATTCGATGTAATACTTTTTTGCGGTGTGTTTGCCGAGATCCGATGAATTATGGATTTATGATCAGCTTATCTATAAATATTATTTGAATCTTTTCTGAATTCTTATATGCATGATTTGATATCTTTGTAATTCTCTTTGAACTATCGGTTTGGTTTGGCCAACTAGATTGGTTTTTCTTGCAATGGGAGAAGTGCTTAGCTTTGGGTTCAATCTTGTGGTGTCCTTTCCTAGTGACAGTAGGGGCAGCAAGGCACGTATTGTATTGTTGCCATCGAGGATAAAAAGATGGGGTTTTCATCATATTGCTTGAGTTAATTCCTCTACATCATGTCATCTTGCTTAATGCGTTACTCCGTTCTTTATGAACTTAATACTCTAGATGCATGCTGGATAGCGGTCGATGTGTGGAGTAATAGTAATAGACGCAGAATCGTTTCGGTCTACTTGACACGGACGTGATGCCTATATTCATGATCATTGCCTTAAATATCGTCATAACTTTGCACTTTTCTATCAATTGCTCGGCAGTAATTTGTTCACCCACCGTATTATTTGCTATCTTGAGAGAAGCCTCTAGTGAAACCTATGACCCTCGGGTCTATTTTTCATCATATAAGTTTCTATTTTCCATCATATTAGTTTCCGATCTACTATTTTGTAATATTTTAATTTCCGATCTATAAACCAAAAATACCAAAAATATTTACTTTACCTTTTATCTATCTCTATCAGACCTCACTTTTGCAAGTAACCGTGAAGGGATTGACAACCCCTTTATCGCGTTGGGTGCAAGTTGTTTGATTGTTTGTGCAGGTATTTGGTGACTTGTGTGTTGTCTCCTATTGGATTGATACCATGGTTCTCAAACTGAGGGAAATACTTATCTCTCTACTTTGCTGCATCACCCTTTTCTCTTCAAGGGAAAAAACAACGCAAGCTCAAGAACTAGCAAGAAGAATTTTTGGCGCTGTTGCCGGGGAGATCTACGCCAAGTCAAGACATACCGAGTACCCATCATAAACTCTCATCTCTTGCATTACATTATTCGCCATTTGCCTCTCGTTTTCCTCTCCCCCACTTCTAAAATGATTTTTGATTTTTTTGCCTTTTATTCGCCTTCTTTCCGTATATCTTTTTGTTTGTGTTTCCATGTGCCTTCTATTTGCTTGCATCTTTGCTTGCTAAAAATCTATTGATATGGATCCACTTAAAGTTTTCTATTTAGATCATCTTCGATCTATATGTGCTCGTGCTGAAACCCCAACTAGTTTAGTTGAGGGAATCTTTAGATGAGCATGCTCATTTTGTGCGTCACCGTTTGTCTGAAAAAGAGGGACTCTTATGGAATCAAATAAACAGTTTGCTGTGTTATGCTTGGAATCTTTATGAAATTTATGATTTTACTTGTTGCTCTAAGAACCCTAGAAAACACCTTCCCTACCTATGTGAGTTTAATGATAATGAAATCTTATCTTCTTATAAAAATGGTGTTTATAGTTACTATGATATCAAACAAATTGAAGAATTTGTTGCTTTTAAGGGTGCTCATGAAGTTGCTTCTTTGATTGAAAAGTATGATATTACTCTCTACAAATCTGAAAATTCCGACATACTTAAATATTGCTATGAAAACTATGCTCATAATGCTTATGTTAAGGAATTTATTGAGAGAATGGCCGTTGCTTTGGAAGAAAATAATGATATGCATGTATCTATAGATAATTATGATTCCGATGATTTGATTGAAATATCCCTTGATGAACATGATGCTTGCCATTCTTATGGCCATGTTATAGTTCCTTATGTTAAACATGAGATTATTGCTATTGCACCCATACTTGATAGTTCTTTGAATCAAAAGCATGATTGCAATGATGTCATTATAAATTCTATTAATGTCAATTGTGTTAAGGATATGCAAAACCCTAAGCTTGGGGATGCTAGTTTTGCTATGTCCACTATTTGTTGCAATGATCATGATTGGGGTGATTCATCTTATGATCTTGAAAATTTACTTAAGCCCCATGATGAATATGAGAGTAATAATAATGTTTGCAATAATATTGAAAGTGGGTTTGGAAGAGTGTCAACTTTAGATCCCACATATTTGGAGAATGTTCAATCTTATGAATTTTTTGATAAAAGTGGTTTTGGAGAGGTCATGACTTTAGTTAATGTCAATCCCACTATTTTGGAAGAGTGTCAACTTCGCATGCATGTGGATCGTGTTGAGAATATGTTATGTGATAGCTATATTGTTGAATTTGCTTATGATCCTACATGTAATTATTATGAGAGAGGAAAATATGGTTGTGGGAATTTCCATGTTAGTAAATTACCTCTCTTCATGTTGAAATTGCTATCGTCTCTTTCTTCTTCCTTGCATATGCTAGTTTTTGCTTGCCTTAATAATTTGTTTGCTTATAAAATGCCTACGCATATAAAGTATGTTAGACTTAGATGTGTTTGTCACGTGTTTTATGATGCTCTCTTTGTGCTACAATTCTTCTCTTTTATGTGAGCATCATTGAAATTATCAATGCCTAGCTAATTAAGGGCGTTAAACGATAGCGCTTGTTGGGAGGCAACCCAATTTTATTTTTGTTTTTGCTTTTTAGGTTCTGTTTTGCAATAAATAATTCATCTAGTTCTCTGGTTAGATGTGGTTTTGTGTTTTAATTAGTGTTTGTGCCCAGTAAGACCTTTGGGATAGCTTACGGTGATAGTTGATTGATCTTGCTGAAAAACAAAAACTTTTGCGCCCAGTCCAATTTTTTTTAAAATCATAGAAGCGTGAAAAAATTCTGAATTTTTTACACAAGATTGATATACAAATTGCCCCTGTTTTCCTAATTTTTCAGAATTTTTGGAGTTACAGAAGTATTCGAACTATCCAGATTACTACAGACTGTTCTGTTTTTGACAGATTCTGTTTTCTATATGTTGTTTGCTTATTTTGATGATTCTATGGGTAGTATCGGGGGGTATGAACCATGGATAAGTTGGAATACAGTAGATATTACACCAATATAAATAAAGAATGAGTTCACAACAGTACCGAAAGTGGTGATTTATTTTCTTGTACTAACGGAGCTTACGAGATTTCCTGTTGAGTTTTGTGTTGTGAAGTTTTCAAGTTTTGGGTAAGGATTTGATGGACTATGGAATAAGGAGTGGCAAGAGCCTAAGCTTGGGGATTCCCAAGTCACCCCAAGGTAATATTCAAGTACAACCAATAGCCTAAGCTTGGGTATTCCCCGGAAGGCATTCCCTCTTTCGTCTTCGTCTATCGGTAACTTTACTTGAGGCTATATTTTTATTGACCACATGATATGTGTTTTGCTTGGAGCGTCTTGTATGATATGAGTCTTTTATTTTTAGTTTGCCACAAGCATTCTTGCTGTACACACCTTTTGAGAGGGACACACATGAATCGTGATTTATTAGAATACTCTATGTGCTTCACTTATATCTTTTGAGCTAGGCAATTTTGCTCTAGTGCTTCACTTATATTTTTTTAGAGCATGGCGGTGGTTTTATTTTATAGAAATTGATGAACTCTCATGCTTCACTTATATTATTTTGAGAGTCTTTAAACAGCATGGTAATTTGCTTGGGTTATAAATTTAGTCCTAATATGATTGGCATCCAAGAGGGATATAATAAAAACTTTCATATAAAGTGCATTGAATACTATGAGAAGTTTGATTCCTTATGATTGTTTTGAGATATGAAGATGGTGATATTAGAGTCATGCTAGTAAGTAATTGTGAATTTGAGAAATACTTGTGTTAAAGTTTGTGATTCCCGTAGCATGCACATATGGTGAACCGTTATGTGATGAAGTCGGAGCATGGTTTATTTATTGATTGTCTTCCTTATGAGTGGCGGTCGGGGACGAGCGATGGTCTTTTCCTACCAATCTATACTCCTAGGAGCATGCGCGTAGTACTTCGTTTCGATAACTAATAGATTTTTGCAATAAGTATGTGAGTTCTTTATGACTAATGTTGAGTCAATGGATTATACGCACTCTCACCCTTCCACCATTGCTAGCCTCTCTAGTGCCGCAAAACTTTCGCCGTACCATAAACCCACCATATTCCTTCCTCAAAACAGCCACCATACCTACATATCATGGCATTTCCATAGCCATTCCGAGATATATTGCCATGCAACTTTCCATCATTCCATTTATTATGACACGCTTCATCATTGTCATATTGCTTTGCATGATCATATAGTTGACATCGTATATGTGGCAAAGCCGCCGTTCATAATTCTTTCATACATGTCACTCTTGATTCATTGCACATCCCAGTACACCACCGGAGGCATTCATATAGAGTCATATTTTGTTCTAAGTATCGAGTTGTAATTCTTGAGTTTTAAGTAAATAAAAGTGTGATGATCTTCATTATTAGAGCATTGTCCCATGTGAGGAAAGGTGATGGAGACTATGATTCCCCCACAAGTCGGGATGAGACTCCAGATGAAAAAAAAGAGGCCAAAAAATGAGAGAAGGCCCAAGTAAAAAAAATTAGAGAAAAGAGAGAAGGGACAATGCTACTATCCTTTTACCACACTTGTGCTTCAAAGTAGCACCATGATCTTCATGATAGAGAGTCTCCTATATTATCACTTTCATATACTAGTGGGAATTTTTCATTATAGAACTTGGCTTGTATATTCCAATGATGGGCTTCCTCAAATTGCCCTAGGTCTTTGTGAGAAAGCGAGTCGGATGCACACCCACTTAGTTTCTTTTTGAGCTTTCATAAACTTATAGCTCTAGTGCATCCGTTGCATGGCAATCCCTACTCACTCACATTGATATCTATTGATGGGCATCTCCATAGCCCGTTGATATGCCTAGTTGATGTGAGACTATCTCGTTCTTTTTGTCTTCTCCACAACCACCTTCTATTCCACCTAAAGTGCTATGTCCATGGCTCTCACTCATGTATTGCATGAAAATTGAAAAAGTTTGAGAACATCGAAAGTATGAAACAATTGCTTGGCTTGTCATCGGGGTTGTGCATGATTTGAATATTTTGTGTGATGAAGATGGAGCATAGCCAGACTATATGATTTTGTAGGGATAAGCTTTCTTTGGCCATGTTATTTTGAGAAGACATAATTGCCTTGTTAGTATGCCTGAAGTATTATTGTTTTTATGTCAATATTAAACTTTTGTTTTGAATCATTATAGATCTGAACATTCATGCCACAATAAAGAAAATTACATGGATAAATATGTTAGGTAGCATTCCACATCAAACATTCCGTTTTTATCATTTACCTACTCGAGGACGAGCAGGAATTAAGCTTGGGGATGCTTGATACGTCTCCAACGTATCTATAATTTTTTATTGTTCCATGCTAATATATTATCTGTTTTGGATGTTTTATATGCATTAATATGCTATTTTATATTATTTTTGGGACTAACCTATTAACCTAGAGCCCAGTGCATGTTTCTGTTTTTTCCCTGTTTTTGAGTTTCACAGAAAAGGTATACCAAACGAAGTCCAAACAGAATAAAACCTTCGCGATAATTTTTCTTGGACTAGAAGAAAACCAGGAGACTTGGAGATGAAGTCGGAGGAGCCACGAGGCAGCCACAAGGACGGAGGACGCGCCTAGGGGGGTAGGGCGCACCCCCACCCTTGTGGGCCCCTCGTGCACCTCCTCACCTAATTCTTTCGCCTATATATTCCCATATATCCCCAAATCACCAGAGGCATCCAAAAAAACACTTTTCCACCGCTGCAACCTTCTATACCCGTGAGATCCCATCTAGGGACCTTTTCCGGCACCCTGCCGGAGGGGGATTCAATCACGGAGGGCTTCTACATCAACCCTATTGCCCTTCCGATGAAGCATGAGTAGTTTACCACAGACATACGAGTCAATAGCTAGTAGCTAGTTGGCTTCTTCTCTCTCTTTGATTCTCAATACCATGTTCTCCTTGATGTTCTTCGAGATATATTCGATGTAATACTTTTTTGCGGTGTGTTTGCTGAGATACGATGAATTCTGGATTTATGATCAGCTTATCTATAAATATTATTTGAATCTTTTCTGAATTCTTATATGCATGATTTGATATCTTTGTAATTCTCTTCGAACTATCTGTTTGGTTTGGCCAACTAGATTGGTTTTTCTTGCAATGGGAGAAGTGCTTAGCTTTGGGTTCAATCTTGCGGTGTCCTTTCCCAGTGACGGTAGGGGCAGCAAGGCACGTATTGTATTGTTGCCATCGAGGATAAAAAGATGGGGTTTTCATCATATTGCTTGAGTTAATTCCTCTACATCATGTCATCTTGCTTAATGCGTTAGATTAATCCTCTAGATGCATGCTGGATAGCGGTCGATGTGTGGAGTATAGTAGTAGATGCAGAATCGTTTCTGTCTACTTGACACGGACGTGATGCCTATATTCATGATCATTGCCTTAGATATCATCATAACTTTGCGCTTTTCTATCAACTGCTCGGCCGTAATTTGTTCACCCACCGTATTATTTGCTATCTTGAGAGAAGCCTCTAGTGAAACCTATGGCCCCGGGTCTATTTTCCATCATATAAGTTTCTATTTTCCATCATATTAGTTTCCAATCTACTATTTTGCAATATTTTACTTTCCGATCTGTAAACCAAAAATACCAAAAATATTTACTTTACCTTTCTCTATCTCTATCAGACCTCACTTTTGCAAGTAACCGTGAAGGGATTGACAACCCATTTATCGCGTTGGGTGCAAGTTGTTTGATTGTTTGTGTAGGTATCCGGTGACTTGTGCGTTGTCTCCTACTGGATTGATACCTTGGTTCTCAAACTGAGGGAAATACTTATCTCTATTTTGCTGCATCACCCTTTCCTCTTCAAGGGATAAACCAATGCAAGCTCAAAAAGTAGCAAGAACATGATGTTGATGCAAGACTACTTCACTATCCGTCGCACCTCGTTCGGAGAAGGTATCGAATGCACCAATCCATCTTCATAAAAATAGTGATAGCTTGTGAGGCCAATTCTCGGTTTTTTACTCAAAGGAGAAACGCTGCGGGCTTGTTGGGTTTTAGCGCATATCAAAAAATCTCAGCAGCTATGAGGGTGATTGCATATGGTATTCCGGTGACTATGCCGACGAATATCTTCGCATTGGCGAAGATACTACAATTGAGTCAGTGCGGAGGTTCTCCAAAGTGATCATCCACGTCTTTGGTCATGTCTATCTTCGTGCACTCAACGAGAAAGACACAAAAAAGTTGATGGCGGCAAATGAGAAGTGAGGTTGGTCCGCCATGCTAGGAAGCATTGATTGCATGCATTGGACTTGGAAAAACTGCCCGAAGGCATGGCACATGTAGTATTGTGGCAAGTCTCGTGATGGAACAATTGTGCCAGAGGCCGTAGCATCCGAGGATTAATGGATTTGGCATTGCTTTTTTGGTATGCCAGATACTCTCAATGATATCAATGTGTTGCAGCGGTCTCATTTGTTTGCTAGACTTGCTAATGGTGATGCTCCTGCTGCAACTACACGATAAATGGCCATGAGTACACAAAGAGGTACTATCTTACAGATGGTATCTACCTTTCTTGGTGTACATTTGTCAAGAGCATCAAAAAGCGCGCAACTAGGAAGCATATTGAATTTGCAAAGGTACAAGAGGTTGCCCGTAAAGATATTGAAAGAGCCTTTGGGGTTTTGCAATCTAGGTTTGCCATTGTTCGTGGTCCTGCTTGTTTTTGGGACAAGCGAACCCTGAGCAACATCATGAGATGTTGTGTGATTCTTCACAACATGATCATCGAAGATGAGAGGGACATGAACTTGGAGTTCTTCTACGACAATGTCGGTAGCCGTGTGAAGCCAGTTAGAGACCCTGACGGCATATAAGCACTCCTTCAGACATACCGGCAGATTGAAGATGCAAACACCCACTATCAGCTTCAGGAGGATCTCGTTGAGAACCATTGGCAAATGCATGGGCGTTAAAACCGGTCATTTTACATTCATTTCATTTAACTCTGTTGGGGAACGTAGTATTTCAAAAAAAATCCTAAGATCACGCAATATCTCTCTAGGAGAAGCATAGCAACGAGCGGGGAGAGTGTGTCCACGTACCCTCGTAGACCGAAAGCAGAAGCGTTTTATCAACGCGGTTGATGTAGTCGTACGTCTTCACGATCCGACTGATCCTAGCACCGAACGTATGGCACCTCCGTGTTCAGCACACGTTCAGCTCGATGACGTCCCTCGTACTCTTGATCTAGTTAAGGCCGAGGGAGAGTTCCGTCAGCATGACGACGTGGCGACGGTGATGATGATGTTACCAGCGCAGGTCTTCGCCTAAGCACTACGGCGATATGATCGAGGTGTGTAACTGTGGAGGGGGGCACCGCACACGGCTAAAAGATCAACTGTGTGTTCTAGGGTGCCCCCTCCCCACGTATATAAAGGAGGGAGGGAGGAGGAGGCCGGCCAAGGGTGGCGCGCCCAGGGGGGAGTCCTACTCCAAGTAGAATTCACCCCCCTTTCCTATTCCCACAAAGAGAAGGAGGGAAGGAGGAGGAGGAGAGAAGGACAAGGGGGGGCGCCCCCAACCCTAGTCCAATTCGGTTTGGGCTAGGAGGGCGCGTGCCACTCCTTGGCCTGCCTCCTGTTGGGGTTCGTTGCAGAATTTGAAAATTTTCTACGCATCACCAAGATCCATCTATGGAGTCTACTAGCAACGAGAGGGAAGGAGTGCATCTACATACCCTTGTAGATCGCGAGCGGAAGCGTTCTAGTGAACGGGGTTGATGGAGTCGTACTCGTCGTGATCCAAATCACCTATGACCGAGCGCCGAACGGACGGCACCTCCGCGTTCAACACACGTACGGAGCAGCGACGTCTCCTCCTTCTTGATCCAGCAAGGGGGAAGGAGAGGTTGATGGAGATCCAGCAGCACGACGGCGTGGTGGTGGAAGTAGCGGGGATCCCGGCAGGGCTTCGCCAAGCGCAAGCGGGAGAGAGAGGTGTCACGGGAGGGAGAGGGAGGCGCCAGGGGCTAAGGTACTGCTGCCCTCCCTCCCCCCCACTATTTATAGGGTCCCTGGGGGGCGCCGGCCCTGGGAGATCAGATCTCCAAGGGGGGCGGTGGCCAAGGGGGTGGCTTCCCCCCCAAGCCAAGTGGGGGGCGCCCCCACCCCTAGGGTTTCCAACCCTAGGCACAGGGAGGCCCAAGGGGGGGCGCACCAGCCCACCAGGGGCTGGTTCCCCTCCCACTTCAGCCCATGGGCCCCCCCGGGATAGGTGGCCCCACCCGGTGGACCCCCGGGACCCTTCCGGTGGTCCCGGTACAATACTGGTGACCCCCGAAACTTTCCCGGTGGCCGAAACTGGACTTCCTATATATAATTCTTCACCTCTGGACCATTCCGGAACTCCTCGTGACGTCCGGGATCTCATCCGGGACTCCGAACAACTTTCGGGTTACCGCATACTAATATCTCTACAACCCTAGCGTCACCGAACCTTAAGTGTGTAGACCCTACGGGTTCGGGAGACATGCAGACATGACCGAGACGCCTCTCCGGTCAATAACCAACAGCGGGATCTGGATACCCATGTTGGCTCCCACATGTTCCACGATGATCTCATCGGATGAACCACAATGTCGAGGATTCAATCAATCCCGTATACAATTCCCTTTGTCAATTGGTATGTTACTTGCCCGAGATTCGATCGTCGGTATCCCAATACCTTGTTCAATCTCGTTACCGGCAAGTCTCTTTACTCGTACCGTAATGCATGATACCGTGGCTAACTCCTTAGTCACATTGAGCTCATTATGATGATGCATTACCGAGTGGGCCCAGAGATACCTCTCCGTCATACGGAGTGACAAATCCCAGTCTCGATCCGTGCCAACCCAACAGATACTTTCGGAGATACCCGTAGTGCACCTTTATAGTCACCCAGTTACGTTGTGACGTTTGGCACACCCAAAGCACTCCTACGGCATCCGGGAGTTGCACGATCTCATGGTGTAAGTAAATGATACTTTACATTGAAAAAGCTCTAGCAAACGAACTACACGATCTTTGTGCTATGCTTAGGATTGGGTCTTGTCCATCACATCATTCTCCTAATGATGTGATCCCGTTATCAATGACATCCAATGTCCATAGTCAGGAAACCATGACTATCTGTTGATCAACGAGCTAGTCAACTAGATACTTACTAGGGACACGTTATGGTCTATGTATTCACACATGTATTACGATTTCCGGATAATACAATTATAGCATGAACAATAGACAATTATCATGAACAAAGAAATATAATAATAACCATTTATTATTGCCTCTAGGGCATATTTCCAACAGTCTCCCACTTGCACTAGAGTCAATAATCTAGTTACATTGTGATGAATCGAACACCCATAGAGTTCTGGTGTTGATCATGTTTTGCTCTAGGGAGAGGTTTAGTCAACGGATCTGCCACATTCAGGTCCGTATGTACTTTACAAATATCTATGTCTCCATTTTGAACACTTTCACGAATGGAGTTGAAGCGACGCTTGATATGCCTGGTCTTCCTGTGAAACCTGGGCTCCTTGGCAAGGGCAATAGCTCCAGTGTTGTCACAGAAGAGAGTCATCGGGCCCGACGCATTGGGAATCACCCCTAGGTCGGTAATGAACTCCTTTATCCAGACTGCTTCCTGTGCTGCCTCTGAGGCTGCCATGTACTACGCTTCACATGTAGATCCCGCCACGACGCTTTGCTTGCAACTGCACCAGCTTACTGCCCCTCCATTCAAAATATACACGTATCCGGTTTGTGACTTCGAGTCATCCAGATCTGTGTCGAAGCTAGCGTCGACGTAACCCTTTACGACAAGCTCTTCGTCACCTCCATATACGAGAAACATATCCTTAGTCCTTTTCAGGTACTTCAGGATATTCTTGACCGCTGTCCAGTGTTCCATGCCGGGATTACTTTGGTACCTTCCTACCAAACTTACGGCAAGGTTTACATCAGGTCTGGTACATAGCATGGCATACATAATAGACCCTATGGCCGAGGCATAGGGGATGACACTCATCTTTTCTCTATCTTCTGCCGTGGTCAGGCATTGAGCCGTGCTCAATTGCACACCTTGCAATACAGGCAAGAACCCCTTCTTGGACTGATCCATATTGAACTTCTTCAATATCTTGTCAAGGTACATACTCTGTGAAAGACCAATGAGGCGTCTTGATCTATCTCTATAGATCTTGATGCCTAATATATAAGCAGCTTCTCCAAGGTCCTTCATTGAAAAACACTTATTCAAGTAGGCCTTTATACTTTCCAAGAATTCTATATCATTTCCCATCAATAGTATGTCATCCACATATAATATGAGAAATGCTACACAGCTCCCACTCACTTTCTTGTAAACACAGGCTTCTCCATAAGTCTGTGTAAACCCAAACGCTTTGATCATCTCATCAAAATGAATGTTCCAACTCCGAGATGCTTGCACCAGCCCATAGATGGAGCGCTGGAGCTTGCATACCTTGTTAGCATTCTTAGGATCGACAAAACCTTCCGGCTGCATCATATACAATTCTTCCTTAAGAAAGCCATTAAGGAATGCCGTTTTGACGTCCATTTGCCATATCTCATAATCATAGAATGCGGCAATTGCTAACATGATTCGGACGGACTTCAGCTTCTCTACAGGTGAGAAAGTATCATCGTAGTCAACCCCTTGAACTTGTCGATAACCCTTAGCGAAAAGTCGAGCCTTATAGATGGTCACGTTACCATCCGCGTCTGTCTTCTTCTTAAAGATCCATTTATTTTCTATGGCTCGCCGATCATCGGGCAAGTCAGTCAAAGTCCATACTTTGTTTTCATACATGGATCCTATCTCGGATTTCATGGCTTCTAGCCATTTGTCGGAATCCGGGCCCGCCATCGCTTCTTCATAGTTCGAAGGTTCACCGTTGTCTAACAACATGATTTCCAGGACGGGGTTGCCGTACCACTCTGGTGCGGAACGTGTCCTTGTGGACCTACGAAGTTCAGCAGTAACTTGATCCGAAGCTTCATGATCATCATCATTAACTTCCTCCCCAGTCGGTGTAGGCACCACAAGAACATCTTCCCGCGCTGCGCTACTTTCCGGTTCGGAAGGGGTGACTATCACCTCATCAAGTTCCACTTTCCTCCCACTTAATTCTTTCGAGAGAAACTCTTTCTCCAGAAAGGACCCGTTCTTGGCAACAAAGATCTTGCCTTCGGATCTGAGGTAGAAGGTATACCCAATGGTTTCCTTAGGGTATCCTATGAAGACGCATTTTTCTGACTTGGGTTCGAGCTTTTCAGGTTGAAGTTTCTTGACATAAGCATCGCATCCCCAAACTTTTAGAAACGACAGCTTAGGTTTCTTCCCAAACCATAATTCATACGGTGTCGTCTCAACGGATTTCGACGGAGCCCTATTTAAATTGAATGCGGCAGTCTCTAAAGCATAGCCCCAAAATGAGAGCGGTAGATCGGTAAGAGACATCATAGATCACACCATATCCAATAGAGTGCGATTACGACGTTCGGACACACCGTTACGCTGAGGTGTTCCAGGCGGCGTGAGTTGTGAAACGATTCCACATTTCCTTAAGTGCGTACCAAATTCGTGACTTAAATATTCTCCTCCACGATCTGATCGTAAGAACTTTATTTTCCTGTCATGTTGATTCTCAACCTCACTGTGAAATTCCTTGAACTTTTCAAAGGTCTCAGACTTCTGTTTCATTAGGTAGACATACCCATATCTACTCAAGTCATCAGTGAGAGTGAGAACATAACGATAGCCACCGCGAGCCTCAACACTCATTGGACCGCACACATCAGTATGTATGATTTCCAATAAGTTGGTTGCTTGCTCCATTGTTCCGGAGAACGGAGTCTTGGTCATCTTACCCATGAGGCATGGTTCGCACGTGTCAAATGATTCGTAATCAAGAGACTCCAAAAGTCCATCTGCATGGAGCTTCTTCATGCGTTTGACACCAATGTGACCAAGGCGGCAGTGCCACAAGTATGTGGGACTATCGTTATCAACTTTACATCTTTTGGTATTCACACTATGAATATGTGTAACATCACGTTCGAGATTCATCAAGAATAAACCATTGACCAGCGGGGCATGACCATAAAACATATCTCTCATATAAATAGAACAACCATTATTCTCGGATTTAAATGAGTAGCCATCTCGAATTAAACGAGATCCAGATACAATGTTCATGCTCAAAGCTGGCACTAAATAACAATTATTGAGGTTTAATACTAATCCCGTAGGTAAATGCAGAGGTAGCGTGCCGACGGCGATCACATCGACCTTGGAACCATTCCCGACGCGCATCGTCACCTCGTCCTTCGCCAGTCTCCGCTTATTCCGCAGCTCCTGTTTTGAGTTACAAATATGAGCAACCGCACCGGTATCAAATACCCAGGAGCTACTACGAGTACTGGTAAGGTACACATCAGTTACATGTATATCACATATACCTTTGGTGTTGCTGGCCTTCTTGTCCGCTAAGTATTTGGGGCAGTTCCGCTTCCAGTGACCACTTCCCTTGCAATAAAAGCACTCAGTCTCAGGCTTGGGTCCATTCCTTGGCTTCTTCCCGACAACTGGTTTACCGGGCGCGGCAACTCCCTTGCCGTCTTTCTTGAAGTTCTTCTTACCCTTGCCTTTCTTGAACTTAGTGGTTTTATTCACCATCAACACTTGATGTTCCTTTTTGATCTCCACCTCCACTGATTTCAGCATTGAATATACCTCAGGAATGGTCTTTTCCATCCCCTGCATATTGAAGTTCATCACAAAGCTCTTGTAGCTTGGTGGAAGCGACTGAAGGATTCTGTCAATGACCGCGTCATCCGGGAGATTCACTCCCAGCTGAGACAAGCGGTTGTGTAACCCAGACATTCTAAGTATGTGCTCACTGACAGAACTATTTTCCTCCATTTTACAACTGAAGAACTTGTCGGAGACTTCATATCTCTCGACCCGGGCAGGAGCTTGGAAAACCATTTTCAGCTCTTCGAACATCTCATATGCTCCATGTTTCTCAAAACGCTTTTGGAGCCCCGGTTCTAAGCTGTAAAGCATGCCGCACTGAACGAGGGAGTAATCATCAGCACGTGATTGCCAAGCGTTCATAACGTCCTGGTTCTCTGGGATGGGTGCTTCACCTAGCGGTGCTTCTAGGATATAATCTTTCTTGGCAGCTATGAGGATGATCCTCAGGTTCCGGACCCAGTCCGTATAGTTGCTGCCATCATCTTTCAGCTTGGTTTTCTCTAGGAACGCGTTGAAGTTGAGGACAACGTGGGCCATTTGATCTACAAGACATATTGTAAAGATTTTAGACTAAGTTCATGATAATTAAGTTCATCTAATCAAATTATTCAATGAACTCCACTCAAATAGACATCCCGCTAGTCATCTAAGTGAAACATGATCTGAGTTAACTAGGCCGTGTCCGATCATCACGTGAGACGGACTAGTCAAGATCGGTGAACATCTCCATGTTGATCGTATCTTCTATACGACTCATGCTCGACCTTTCGGTCTTCCGTGTTCCGAGGCCATGTCTGTACATGCTAGGCTCGTCAAGTCAACCTAAGTGTATTGCGTGTGTTCCGAGGCCATGTCTGTACATGCTAGGCTCGTCAACACCCGTTGTATGCGAATGTTAGAATCTATCACCCCCGATCATCACGTGGTGCTTCGAAACAACGAACCTTCGCAACGGTGCACAGTTAGGGGGAACACTTTCTAGAAATTATTATAAGGGATCATCTTACTTACTACCGTCGTTCTAAGCAAATAAGATGCAAAACATGATAAACATCACATGTAATCAAATAGTGACATGATATGGCCAATATCATTTTGCTCCTTTGATCTCCATCTTCGGGGCGCCATGATCATCTTCGTCACCGGCATGACACCATGATCTCCATCATCATGATCTCCATCATCGTGTCTTCATGAAGTTGTCACGCCAATGATTACTTCTACTTCTATGGCTAACGCGTTTAGCAATAAAGTAAAGTAATTTACATGGTGTTATTCAATGACACGCAGGTCATACAAAAATAAAGACAACTCCTATGGCTCCTGCCGGTTGTCATACTCATCGACATGCAAGTCGTGATTCCTATTACAAGAATATGATCAATCTCATACATCACATATATCATTCATCACATCTTCTGGCCATATCACATCACAAGGCACATGCTGCAAAAACAAGTTAGACGTCCTCTAATTGTTGTTGCATGTTTTTACGTGGCTTCTATAGGTTTCTAGCAAGAACGTTTCTTACCTACGTAAAACCACAACGTGATATGCCAATTTCTATTTACCCTTCATAAGGACCCTTTTCATCGAATCCGTTCCGACTAAAGTGGGAGAGACAGACACCCGCTAGCCACCTTATGCAACTAGTGCATGTCAGTCGGTGGAACCTGTCTCACGTAAGCGTACGTGTAAGGTCGGTCCGGGCCGCTTCATCCCACATACCGCCGTAACAAGATAAGACTAGTAGTGGCAAGAAAAATTGACAACATCTACGCCCACAACTGCTTTGTGTTCTACTCGTGCATAGTAACTACGCATAGGCCTGGCTCATGATGCCACTGTTGGGGATCGTAGCAGAATTTTAAAATTTTCTACGCATCACCAAGATCCATCTATGGAGTCTACTAGCAACGAGAGGGACGGAGTGCATCTACATACCCTTGTAGATCGCGAGCGGAAGCGTTCTAGTGAACGGGGTTGATGGAGTCGTACTCGTCGTGATCCAAATCACCGATGACCGAGCACCGAACGGACGGCACCTCCGCGTTCAACACACGTACGGAGCAGCGACGTCTCCTCCTTCTTGATCCAGCAAGGGGGAAGGAGAGGTTGATTGAGATCCAGCAGCACGACGGCGTGGTGGTGGAAGTAGCGGGGATCCCGGCAGGGCTTCGCCAAGCGCAAGCGGGAGAGAGAGGTGTCACGGCAGGGAGAGGGAGGCGCCAGGGGCTAAGGTACTGCTGCCCTCCCTCCCCCCCACTATTTATAGGGTCCCTGGGGGGCGCCGGCCCTGGGAGATCAGATCTCCAAGGGGGCGGCGGCCAAGGGGGTGGCTTCCCCCCCAAGCCAAGTGGGGGGCGCCCCCACCCCTAGGGTTTCCAACCCTAGGCGCAGGGGAGGCCCAAGGGGGGCGCACCAGCCGACCAGGGGCTGGTTCCCCTCCCACTTCAGCCCATGGGGCTCGCCAGGATAGGTGGCCCCACCCGGTGGACCCCCGGGACCCTTCCGGTGGTCCCGGTACAATACCGGTGACCCCCGAAACTTTCCCGGTGGCCGAAACTGGACTTCCTATATATAATTCTTCACCTCCGGACCATTCCGGAACTCCTCGTGACGTCCGGGATCTCATCCGGGACTCCGAACAATTTTTGGGTTACCGCATACTAATATCTCTACAACCCTAGCGTCACCGAACCTTAAGTGTGTAGACCCTACGGGTTCGGGAGACATGCAGACATGACCGAGACGCCTCTCCGGTCAATAACCAACAGCGGGATCTGGATACCCATGTTGGCTCCCACATGTTCCACGATGATCTCATCGTATGAACCACGATGTCAAGGATTCAATCAATCCCGTATACAATTCCCTTTGTCAATTGGTATGTTACTTGCCCGAGATTCGATCGTCGGTATCCCAATACCTTGTTCAATCTCATTACCGGCAAGTCTCTTTACTCGTACCGTAATGCATGATCCCGTGGCTAACTCCTTAGTCACATTGAGCTCATTATGATGATGCATTACCGAGTGGGCCCAGAGATACCTCTCCTTCATACGGAGTGACAAATCCCAGTCTCGATCCGTGCCAACCCAACAGACACTTTCGGAGATACCCGTAGTGCACCTTTATAGTCACCCAGTTATGTTGTGACGTTTGGCACACCCAAAGCACTCCTACGGCATCCGGGAGTTGCACGATCTCATGGTCTAAGGAAATGATACTTGACATTGAAAAAGCTCTAGCAAACAAACTACACGATCTTTGTGCTATGCTTAGGATTGGGTCTTGTCCATCACATCATTCTCCTAATGATGTGATCCCGTTATCAATGACATCCAATGTCCATAGTCAGGAAACCATGACTATATGTTGATCAACGAGCTAGTCAGCTAGAGGCTTACTAGGGACACGTTATGGTCTATGTATTCACACATGTATTACGATTTCCGGATAATACAATTATAGCATGAACAACAGACAATTATCATGAACAAAGAAATATAATAATAACCATTTATTATTCCCTCTAGGGCATATTTCCAACACCTCCTATCTTCCACCACTAGGTCCATGAGCCCCAATAACTTCCTGGGGGGGGGGGGTCCGGTAACCCCCGGTACTCCAAAACTTATCCGAAACGACCCGAACCATTCCGGTGTCCGAATGTAGCCTTCCAATATATGAATATTTATGTCTCGACCATTTTGAGACTCCTCGTCACGTCCGTGATCTCATCCGGGAGTCCGAACAACCTTCAATCATCAAATCACATAAACTCATAATACAAATTGTCATCAAACGTTAAGCATGCGGACCCCACGAGTTCGAGAACTATGTAGACATGACCGAGACACATCTCCAGTCAATAACCAATAGCGGAACATGGATGCTCATATTGGCTCCTACATATTCTACGAAGATCCTTATCGGTCAAACCGCATAACAACATACGCTGTTCCCTTTGCCATCGCTATGTTACTTGCCCGAGATTCGATCGTCGGTATCACCATACCTAGTTCAATCTCGTTACCGGCAAGTCTCTTTACTCGTTCCGTAATGCATCATCCCGCAACTAACTCATTAGTCACATTGCTTGCAAGGCTTATAGTGATGTGCATTACCGAGAGGGCCCAGAGATACCTCTCCGATACACGGAGTGACAAATCCTAATCTTGATCTATGCCAACTCAACAAACACCATCGGAGACACCTATAGAGAATATTTATAATCACCCAGTTACGTTGTGACATTTGATAGAACACTAAGTGTTCCTCCGGTATTCGGGAGTTGCATAATCTCATAGTCATAGGAACATGTATAAGTCATGAAGAAAGCAATAGCAATAAACTAAACGATCATAATGCTAAGCTAACGAATGGGTCTGTCCATCACATCATTCTCCTAATGATGTGATCCCGTTCATCAAATGACAACCCATGTTTATGGTTACGAAACATAACCATCTTTGATAAACGAGCTAGTCAAGTAGAGGCATACTAGGGACACTTGTTGGAGATATGCCCTAGAGGCAATCATGTATGATGATATGTCCTATGTGTTTATGAATAAAGACAGTCCTTGGACATTATCAATGATGTGTGTCAGCAAGTACGTGACTTGTTTGTGGGACTATGCATTGTATGATGACTGTTCTAAAAGGTCCCTAGTCGAAAGGGTTGTGTGGACCCGCAGCCGACTAGACTAGCATATGACACGGTCGATGGTTTGGTCTCACTAGCCATGGAGCATTGGATGCTAACCGGATAATATGGACTTGGAAAGATCTGGTTGGATTCGACGTAGTCGGATCCGAGTCGAGATAAGGTCCGAGTCGGACAGAGCCAACTTTGAGACGCAGCGATATGTCATCTGTGAGTCTCTAGTACAACATACGTTCTATGTCCTAAGACCTGAGCTGATGCATGTACTCGGGGTGGTGACAGACTTGCTTTGGGCCGACAAAACGCTACTCCGTAACTGGGTAGTTACAAAGGTAGGTTTCGGGTTTGTCTAGACCCATGCCGCGAGACGTGGTCGAGCAAGATGGGATTTGCCCCTCCGATCAGGAGAGATATACTCTGGGCCCCTCGTGTGATCCGACCAAGATAAGCATGCCCATGCGACATGGATTATGAGATAATCCGGTTTGTGGTCGGCATCACTGGAACGAGAAAGAGGTCGGGCTAGCACAGGGATGACAGACTCGCCTTGAGCCCGACAACATATATCGTGTGTCAAAAGGAATGGAAGTGTGATGTACAAGTTCGCCTAACCAGCTTCATAGTCTGCTTGGTGTTCGGCATGCCTTGCTAGAGGCCGCTACCAACCGTGCAGTTCGGAGGTGATCCGAACTGCGACCTAGCCGGCTTGAACCTAAGGGGTCGCGCGCTTAAGGGAAGGAACCTAGGAGGTCAGATCCGAAGGCACTGGTCGGATGTGATCCGAGCTGTATTTGGATTGTGGCCGAGTAGACATATGGGTTTTAGGATCTGTGCAAGGCCCAAGTGTTAGAGCCCGCGACGGACGCCTATATAAAGTGGGGTGCGGCACACTCATGCGGTTGATCGCTTCGGCGCTGTCACTAGGGTTTGCATGTGTTGCGAATAGACACCTCCACTCGCCGTCAGTTGTGTGATCGGACCTAGCAGTCCGCCGCACGATGTTCCTCCTGCACGCGCGGATACCGTTAGAGGCGGTGCACCTGCGCCGCTCCGGCGAATCTGTACGAGGGATCCGATGACCGGCTGTTCGAGGGAGATCGGACAAGGAGGAGACGATCCACGCGGACGCGCTGCCCCAACTCTTCTTCCGCTGCACGGCACTACGCGTCTAGTGGTAACAAACTGTGATCCATCTCCCGTAGCATGTTCTTGGTTGTTCTGCGCGTAGGAAATTTTAATTTGCAGTCGACGCACCCTACCGTAGAACCCAACAACACTTATGTTTTGTCTATGTATTCACACATGTACTAAGTTTCCGGTTAATACAATTCTAGCATAAATAATAAAAATTTATCATGAAATAAAAAAATAAATAATAACTTTATTATTGCCTCTAGGACATATTTCCTTCAGTCTCCCACTTGCACTAGAGTCAATAATCTAGTTCACATTAACACCTATAGTTCACATCGCCATGTGACCAACACTGAAAGGGTTTACTAGAGTCAATAATCTAGTACACATCGCTATGTGATTAACACCCAAGAACATTAAGGTGTGATCATGTTTTGCTTGTGAGATAAGTTTTAGTCTATGGGTCTGCCACATTCAGATCCATATGTATTTTGCAAATTTCTATGTCTACAATGCTCTGCACGGAGCTACTCTAGCTATTTGCTCCCACTTTCAATATGTATGTAGATCAAGACTCGGAGTCATCCTGATCGGTGTCAAAGCTTGCACCGACGTAACTCTTTACGATGAACTCTTTATCACCTCTATAATCGAGAAACATATCCTTATTCCACTAAGGATAATTTTGACCGCTGTCTAGTGATCCACTCCTGGATCACTACTGTACCCTCTTGCCAAACTCATGGTAAGGTACACAATAGGTCTGGTATATACAACATAGCATACTTTATAGAACCTATGGCTGAGGCATATGGAATGACTTTCATTCTCTCTCTATCTTCTATTGTGGTGGGTTTTGAGTCTTACTGAATTTCATACCATACAACTCAGGCAAGAACTCCTTCTTTGACTGATTCATTTTGAACTCCTTCAAAATCTTATCAAGGTATGTACTCATTGAAAAATCTTATCAAGCGTCTTGATCTATCTCTATAGATCTTGATGCTCAATATGTAAGCAGCTTCACCAAGGTCTTTCTTTGAAAAACTCCTTTCAAACACTCCTTTATGCTTTCCAGAAAATTCTACATCATTTCCGATCAACAATATGTCATTCACATATACTTATCAGAAAAGTTGTAGCGCTCCCACTCACTTTCTTGTAAATACAGGCTTCACCGCAAGTCTGTATAAAACTATATGCTTTGATCAACTCATCAAAGCGTATATTCCAACTCCGAGATGCTTGCACCAGTCCATAGATGGATCGCTGGAGCTTGCACATTTTGTTAGCACCTTTAGGATTGACAAAACCTTCTGGTTGCATCATATACAACTCTTCTTTAATAAATCCATTAAGGAATGCAGCTTTGATAAAAATGCAGAAATTGCTAACATGATTCGGACAAACTTAAGCATCGATACGAGTGAGAAAATCTCATCGTAGTCAACACCTTGAACTTGTCGAAAACCTTTTTCGACAATTCGATCTTTGTAGATAGTATCACTACTATCAGCGTCCGTCTTCCTCTTGAAGATCCATTTATTCTTTATGGCTTGCTGATCATCGGACAAATCCACCAAAGTCCACACTTTGTTCTCATACATGGATCCCATCTCAGATTTCATGTCCTCAAGCCATTTTGCGAAATCTGGGCTCATCATCGCTTCCTCATAGTTCGCAGGTTCACCATGGTCTAGTAACATGACTTCCAGAAAAGGATTACGGTACCACTCTGGTGCAGATGGTACTCTGGAAGACCTACGAGGTTCTGTAGTAACTGGATCTGAAGTTTCATGATCATCATTATTAGCTTCCTCACTAATTGGTGTAGGAATCACTGGAACTGATTTATGTGATAAACTACTTTCCAATTCGGGAGAAGGTACAATTACCTTATCAAGTTCTACTTTCCTCCTACTCACTTCTTTCGAGAGAAACTCCTTCTCTAGAAAGTATCCATTTTTAGCAACGGATATCTTGCCTTCGGATCTGTGATAGAAGGTGTACCCAAAAAGTTTCCTTTGGGTATCCTTATGAAGACACATTTCACCGATTTGGGTTCGAGCTTATCAGGTTCAAACTTTTTCACATAAGCATCGCCGCCCCAAACTTTAAGACACGATAGCTTAGGTTTCTTGCCAAACCATAGTTCATATGGTGTCGTCTCAACGGATTTAGATGGTGCCCTATTTAACGTGAATGCAGCTGTCTCTAATGCATAATCCCAAAACGATAGTGGTAAATCGGTAAGAGACATCATAGATCGCACCATATCTAATAAAGTATGGTTATGATGTTCGGACACACCATTACGCTGTGGTGTTCCAGGTGGCATGAGTTGCGAAACTATTCCACATTGTTTCAAATGAAGACCAAACTCATAACTCAAATATTCGTCTCAGCGATCAGATCGTAGAAACTTTATTTTCTTGTTACGATGATTTTCCACTTCACTCTCAAATTCTTTGAAATTTTCAAATGTTTCAGACTTATGTTTCATCAAGTAGATATACCCATATCTGCTTAAATCATCTGTGAAGGTCAGAAAATAATGATACCCGCCACGAGCCTCAACACTCATCGGACCGCATACATCAGTATGTATTGTTTCCAATAAGTCAGTTGCTCGCTCCATTGTTCCGGAGAACGGAGTCTTAGTCATCTTGCCCATGAGGCATGGTTTGCAAGCATCAAGTGATCCATAATCAAGTGATTCCAAAAGCCCATCAGCATGGAGTTTCTTCATGCGCTTTACACCAATATGACCTAAATGGTAGTGCCACAAATAAGTTGCACTATCATTATTAACTTTGAATCTTTTGGCTTCAATATTATGAATATGTGTATCACTACGATCGAGATTCAATAAACCATTTATATTGAGTGTATGACCATAAAAGGTTTTATTCATGTAAATAGAACAACAATTATTCTTTGACTTAAATGAATAACCGTGTTGCAATAAACATGATCCAATCATATTCATGCTCAACGCAAACACCAAATAACATTTATTTTAGGTTCAACACTAATCCCGAAGGTAAAGGGAGTGTGCGATGGTGATCTTATCAACCTTGGAATCACTTCCAACACACATCATCACCTCGCCCTTAACTAGTCTTTGTTTATTTTGCAACTCCCGTTTCGAGTTACTACTCTTTGCAACTGAACCAGTATCAAATACCGAGGGGTTGCTATAAACACTAGTAAAGTACACATCAATAACATGTATATCCCATATACCTTTGTTCACTTTTCCATCCTTCTTATCCGCCAAGTATCTAGGGCATTTCCACTTCCAGTGACCATTTCCTTTGCAGTAGAAGCACTCAGTTTCAGGCTTGGGTCTAGTTTTGGGCTTCTTCATGGGAGTGGCAACTTTCTTGTCATTCCTTTTGAAGTTTCCCTTTCTTTCCCTTGCCCTTTATCTTTAAACTAGTGGTCTTGTTAACCATCAACACTTGATGCTTTTTCTTGATTTCTACCTTCTCCGATTTCAGCATTGCGAAGAGCTTGGGAATCGTTTCCGTTATCCCTTGCATATTATAGTTCATCACGAAGTTCTAGTAACTTGGTGATAGTGACTAGAGAACTCTGTCAATCACTATCTTATCGGGAAGATTAACTCCCACTTGATTCAAGAGATTGTAGTACTCAGACATTCTAAACACATGCTCACTCGTTGAGCTATTCTCCTCCATCTCGTAGGCAAAGTACTTGTTAGAGGTATCATACCTCTCGACATGGGCATGAGACTGAAATATCAATTTCATCTCTTGGAACATCTCATATGCTCCATGGCGTTCAAAACGTTTTTGAAGTCCCGGTTCTAAGCCGTAAAGCATGGTGCACTAAACTATCAAGTAGTCATCATACTGAGCTTGTCAAACGTTCATAACGTGTGCATCTGCTCCTGCAATAGGTCTGTCACCTAGCGGTGCATCAAGGACATAATACTTCTGTGCAGCAATGAGGATAATCCTCAGATCTCGGAGCTAGTCCGCATCATTGCTACTAACATCTTTCAACTTATTTTTTCTCTAGGAACATATCAAGAATAAAACAGGGGAGCTATACGAGCTATTGATCTACAACATAGACATGCAAAATACTATCAGGTACTAAGTTCATGATAAATTAAAGTTCAATTAATCATATTACTTAAGAACTCCCACTTAGATAGACATCCCTCTGATCATCTAAGTGATCATGTGATCCAAATCAACTAAACCATGTCCGATCATCACGTGACATGGAGTAGTTTTCAATGGTGAACATCACTATGTTGATCATATCTACTATATGATTCACGCTCGACCTTTCGGTCTCAGTATTTCGAGGCCATATCTGCATATGCTAGGCTCGTCAAGTTTAACCCGAGTATTCTGCGTGTGCAAAACTGGCTTGCACCCGTTGTATGTGAACGTAGAGCTTATCACACCCGATCATCACGTGGTGTCTCGGCACGATGAACTGTAGCAACAGTGCATACTCAGGGAGAACACTTGTACCTTGAAATTTAGTGAGAGATCATCTTATAATGCTACCGCCGTACTAAGCAAAATAAGATGCATAAAGGATAAACATCACATGCAATCAATATAAGTGATATGATATGGCCATCATCATCTTGTGCCTTTGATATCCATCTCCGAAGCACCGTCATGATCACCATCGTCACCGGCTTGACACCTTGATCTCCATCGAAGCATCGTTGTCGTTTCGCCAACTATCGCTTCTACGACTATCGCTACCGCTTAGTGATAAAGTAAAGCAATTACATGGCGATTGCATTTCATACAATAAAGCGACAACCATAAGGCTCCTGCCAGTTGCCGATAACTTTTACAAAACATGATCATCTCATACAACAATTTATATATCATCACGTCTTGACCATATCACATCACAGCAAGCCCTGCAAAAACTGAAGGAAATATGCCCTAGAGGCAATAATAAAGTTATTATTTATTTCCTTATTTCATGATAAATGTTTAATTTTCATGCTAGATTTGTATTAACCGGAAACATAATACATGTGTGAATACATAGACAAACATAGTGTCACTAGTGTGCCTCTACTTGACTAGCTCGTTAATCAAAGATGGTTAAGTTTCCTAACCATAGACATGAGTTGTCATTTGATTAACGGGATCACATCATTAGAGAATGATGTGATTGACTTGACCCATTCCGTTAGCTTAGCACTTGATCGTTTAGTATGTTTCTATTGCTTTCTTCATGACTTATACATGTTCCTATGACTATGAGATTATGCAACTCCCGTTTACCGGAGGAACACTTTGTGTGCTACCAAACGTCACAACGTAACTGGGTGATTATAAAGGTGCTCTACAGGTGTCTCCGAAGGTACTTGTTGGGTTGGCGTATTTCGAGATTAGGATTTGTCACTCCGATTATCGGAGAAGTATCTCTGGGCCCACTCGGTAATGCACATCACTATAAGCCTTGCAAGCATTGTAACTAATGAGTTAGTTGCGGGATGATGTATTATGGAACGAGTAAAGAGACTTGCCGGTAACGAGATTGAACTAGGTATTGAGATACCGACGATCGAATCTCGGGCAAGTAACATACCGATGACAAAGGGAACAACGTATGTTGTTATGCGGTCTGACCAATAAAGATCTTCGTAGAATATGTAGGAGCCAATATGGGCATCCAGGTTCGGCTATTGGCTATTGACCAGAGAGGTGTCTCGGTCATGTCTACATAGTTCTCGAACCCGTAGGGTCCGCACGCTTAACGTTCGTTGACGATATAGTACTATGAGTTATGTATGTTGGTGACCAAATGTTGTTCGGAGTTTCGGATGAGATCACAGATATGACGAGGAACTCCGGAATGGTCCGGAAGTAAAGATTGATATGTGGATAGTAGTGTTTGATCTCCGGAAGGGTTCCAGAATCCATCGGAAGGGGTTCCGGATGTTTCCCGAAATGTTTGGGCACGAGAACACTTTATCTGGGCTAAAGGGGAAAGCCCACGAGGTTTTTGGAAAGCGCAAAAGGAAGTTTTGCGGAGTCCAGGGGCCAGACGCCAGGGTCCCTGGCTTCTGGGTCCAGACGCCGGGAACCCTGGCGTCTGGCCCTGGAGTCCGAGAAGGACTCTTGCCTTTCGGGTGAAACCGACTTTGTGGAGGCTTTTACTCCAAGTTTCGACCCTAAGGCTCAACATATAAATAGAGGGGTAGGGCTAGCACCCATGACACATCAAGAAACACCAAGCCGTGTGCCGGCAACCCCGTCCCCTCTAGTTTATCCGCCGTCATAGTTTTCGTAGTGCTTAGGCGAAGCCCTGCGGAGATTGTTCTTCACCAACACCGTCACCACGCCGTCGTGCTGCCGGAACTCATCTACTACTTCGCCCCTCTTGCTGGATCTAGAAGGCGAGGACGTCATCGAGCTGAACATGTGCAGAACTCGGAGGTGCCGTGCGTTCGGTACTTGGATCGGTCAGATCGTGAAGACGTACGACTACATCAACCGCGTTGATAAAACGCTTCCGCTTACGGTCTACGAGGGTGCGTAGACAGCACTCTCCCCTCTCGTTGCTATGCATCACCATGATCTTGCGTGTGCGTAGGATTTTTTTTGAAATTACTACGTTCCCCAACAAAAACAAGTTAGACGTCCTCTACTTTGTTGTTGCAAGTTTTACATGGCTGCTATGGGCTTAGAAAGAACCGTTCTTACCTACGCATCAAAACCACAATGATTTTTCGTCAAGTGTGTTGTTTTAACCTTCAACAAGGATCGGGTGTAGTCACACTCGATTTAACTAAATTTGGAGAAACAGACACCCACTAGCCACCTGCGTGCGAAGCACGTCGTTAGAACCAGTCTCAGGAACGCGATGATGTAATGTTGGTCTAGGCCGCTTCATCCAACAATATCGCCGAATCAAAGTATGACATGCTGGTAAGCAGTATGACTATTATCACCCACAACTCTTTGTGTTCTACTTGTGCATATAACATCTACGCATAGACCTGGCTCGGATGCCACTGTTGGGGAACGTAGTATTTAAAAAAATCCTACGATCACGCAAGATCTATCTAGGAGAAGCATAGCAACGAGCGGGGAGAGTGTGCCCACGTACCCTCGTAGACCGAAAGCGGAAGCATTTTATCAATTGGGTTGATGTAGTCGTACGTCTTCACGATCGGACCGATCCTAGCACCAAACGTACGACACCTCCGTGTTCAGCACACGTTCAGCTCGATGACGTCCCTCGTACTCTTGATCCAGTTGAGGCCGAGGGAGAGTTCCGTCAGCACGACGGCGTGGCGACGGTGATGATGATGTTACCAGCGCAGGCTTCGCCTAAGCACTACGACAATATGATCGAGGTGTGTAACTGTGGAGGGGGGGCACCGCACACGGCTAAAAGATCAACTTGTGTGTTCAAGGGTGCCCCCCTCCCCACGTATATAAAGGAGGGAGGGAGGAGGAGTCCGGCCAAGGGTGGCGCGCCCAAGGGGGCAGTCCTACTCCAAGTAGGATTCGCCCCCCTTCCTATTCCCACAAGGAGAAGGGGGGAAGTAGGAGGAGGAGAGAAGGAAAAGGGGGGCCGCCCCCAACCCTAGTCCAATTCGGTTTGGGCTAGGGGGGCGTGCGCCACTCCTTGGCCTGCCTCCTCTCTTCCACCACTAGGTCCATGAGGCCCAATAACTTCTCGGGGGGGGGGGGGGGTTCCGGTAACCCCCGGTACTCCGAAACTTATCCGAAACGTCCCGAACCATTCCGTTGTCCGAATGTAGCCTTCCAATATGTGAATCTTTATGTCTCGACCATTTAGAGACTCCTCGTCACGTCCGTGATCTCATCTGGGACTCCGAACAACCTTCGGTCATCAAATCACATAAACTCATAATACAAATCGTCATCGAACGTTAAGCGTGCGGACCCTACGGGTTCGAGAACTATGTAGACATGACCGAGACACATCTCCAGTCAATAACCAATAGCGGAAACTGGATGCTCATATTGGCTTCTACGTATTGTACGAAGATCTTTATCGGTTAAACCGCATAACAACATACGTTGTTCCCTTTGTCATCGGTATGTTACTTGCCCGAGATTCGATCGTCGGTATCACCATACCTAGTTCAATCTCGTTACCGGCAAGTCTCTTTACTTGTTCCGTAATGCATCATCCCGCAACTAACTCATTAGTCACATTGCTTGCAAGGCTTATAGTGATGTGCATTACCGAGAGGGCCCAGAGATACCTCTTCGATACACGGAGTGACAAATCCTAATCTTTATCTATGCCAACTCAACAAACACCATCGGAGACACCTGTAGAGCATCTTTATAATCACCCAGTTACATTGTGACGTTTGATAGCATACTAAGTGTGCCTCCGGTATTCGGGAGTTGCATAATCTCAGTCATAGGAACATGTATAAGTCATGAAGAAAGCAATAGCAATAAACTAAACGATCATAATGCTAAGCTAACGAATGGGTCTTGTCCATCACATCATTCTCCTAATGATGTGATCCCGTTCATCAAATGACAACACATGTCTATGGTTAGGAAACATAACCATCTTTGATAAACGAGCTAGTCAAGTAGAGGCATACTAGGGACACTTATGTTTTGTCTATGTATTCACACATGTACTAAGTTTCCGGTTAATACAATTCTAGCATAAATAATAAACATTTATCATGAAATAAGGAAATAAATAATAACTTTATTATTGTCTCTAGGGCATATTTCCTTCATACTCATGTCTGATTTGTATCATTGTTCTATTCGGGACAGTTATTATATTGAATTATTAGTTTAATTTGGTGTTTTTAATAATTATTGTAATTTGGATGATTGTTGTATTTTAGTATTCACATTTTACCTTATTGAATTCATAATTCTGTGTGATACGTGATGTTTGTGTCAAATTAAGAAAAATCGCGTGTTTTGCGGGCTGGCGCGGGCTGCGGCCGAACAGATCCCGCATAGCGTTACTGTAAAATAGAGTATATGCGGGGTATGTTCGGTCGCAACCCGCGCCAGCCTGCAAAACACATTTTTTCACGAATTGTAAACGCACTATAAGGGTCCGCAATATAAGGGCAGTGGCGGAGCTTCGTGTAGACCAACGGGGGCAATGGCCCCCCTTAACTTTTACAACCATTGAAGAATATGCTCTATTTTAGGCCTAACTAGTGTTTAAACTAGAGATTAGCCCCTCCTTCCCTATTAATTTGCCTCCCTTCAGCTAATGGCCCCATCTTGGATTATGCTCAAGCTCCGACACTATATAAGGGGTTTGTTAGAGATGCTCTAACAACCTACTCCTGCTTGTGTTGTATTGGGACGGTGTGTACGATGTAAGGACATAATCGAGGGATTGATCTCAATGTAAGGTTCATGTGCCTATCGACTAGCTCGGCCATGGCTTATATAGTATACCAGGCCCCATAGGGTTATATGGACCTAGTCGGCTATGTCGGTGGAGGCAAGTCCTCCATGGATTTGGCTTCCTTGTCTTGAGCAACAAGGCTTCCAAAATCTTCCTTCAATAAGTCCCATGGGCCGGCATTGATGGCCCAGGGCAGAAACCGACCAAGGGGTTTTCGGGCTGGCCTACTTGGGCCAACTGACAACAAGGTGATGCACCCTGGGCCGTAACACCATCAATAGCCCTTGAACCGGTCTCCGATCTTGACTGCTTCATGGTCGATGTCGATCTTGAACGTCATCTCATGCCTGCTTGCCAAAGTTGGAACTTCTTCTTTGAAGCTCCCCTCAAAACAGGGCCGGCCCTGAGGGGGCGCAGGAGGGGCCGCCGCCCCGGGCCCCCGATTAGGAAGGCCCCCCGATGGCTAATGACTTGGTTTCCTTACATTGTGATATTTAGATTAGAAAATAATTGTGATTTTTAGGAAAGCATTTTTTCCCATGTTAACAGATTGACTGATTCTTAAAAAGGTAATCAATTATTTCCCATTTTACAGATCGAATGATTTTTTACATGTGTGATTTTTAGGAAAGAATTCTTTCCCATGTAACAGATTGACTGATTCTCAAAAAGGGAAACAACTATAACAGATAGATTAATTCCGGCCTTGCCGCACTCGCGTGGTCTTGTCATCTTTCTACTTCTTCTCTGGAACGAAACAGCCAGTCTAATACCAAGGTCGCCTGCGTTGTCTACTTGTGATTTTCGGAGATTCCATTAACCTCCTCTTCAACACAAATCTTCTGTTTTCAGTCCTGTCAGATTGTTCGGTTCGTGAAGTTAATTCTCGTGCATATCTCTCTCACACTCTAATTTCTTGTATTGTTTGGGAATAGAAAATGGAAACTCGGATTTCTCTTCGTGATTTGTAAGCAGAAGCAAAAGCTTGCAATTTTGAATTTTCTAGCCATCCAGGTACATCGCTCCATGACTCTTTCTTAGCATTTATATACTATTTAATTAGTACTGTTCTTACTTTCTTGTATTGTAGATTTTATTTGGATAATATCATCTAACAACGTGAAAAAAAAGAGAACATGCAAATGAGTTTATTGAGTCCCAGAAAAGTACATGTACTAATTCCCTGCAAATAAAGAAAGTACCTCTGCTAGGGATTTCGAGGAATTAGCTTTAGTTAGTTATTGCTGAATAACAACCTAGCCAAAAATTATAGGATGATAAAATTGCTGAATAACAACCTAACGTAAATTCTAGTGTAATTAGTATTCATTTGCATTTGAAATAGAAAAAAAATTATGTGGGTTTAGGGCCCTTTTTTGTTATCTTGCCCCGGGCCCCCGAAATCCCAGGACCGGGCTTGCCTCAAAATAAAGTCATGTGTCCTGCCGCCGACCTGATATGGTCGGCCTGCTCCGCGAAGTCGGCCCATCTGTTGAGAGAGGCACCATCCGGTCTTGAATTGTTGATAAAGTAAGCCGACTTTTTTTTGCGATGGAGATAAAGTAAGCCGACTTAGCGAAAGATGTTCCTGCCAAGCCGCCAATATTCCCGTGTAGCACTTTTTGAATTTAAATCAAGCCGCCAATATGGTCGGCATCATCAGGTTTTCTTAATCGATCGTTAACGTTTAAGACATCGGGTCGATATGGTTGCGTCAACCAAAAGACGGATCACGGATGAGTGTCGGCGGTGTACTCCGCCGAGCCGTACAAAAGACGGTGATACGGGCAGCAATCTCACACATGCTGCTTTGCTCAAGCGCTTACGTATGAACAGAGCAGGATCTAAAATGACACGGCACAAAACGCATAATTGGAGAAGCTTCAGGAAGATGCCTGCTGGTTTCTGCCGTTCCCCATTAGGAGCGAAAGGATCGTTCGTGGACGATGCATGTCTACGTACTGGTGCGAAAGATGGGCTGGACTGCCTCGCTTGTGTTCGTGAGCGAAAGGATCGTTCGTAACTTTTGGACCTGGACACCGGCCAGCCCAGCGACTGACAAACACAAGCGAGGCAGTCCAGCCCATCTACGTAATGCCCACTCCTGAAACGATCCATTAATCCTTGGTCCCTGTACGTGCGCGTGTTGAAAGAAAAAAAGCTATCGATCTGATTTTTTTTTGCATGATAATACGTGTCCCATTTATATCATAACGACCATAGTACAAGTCACGTACATACCGACCTGACAAAACTGAAAAGACAGCAGAACGCTAGCCTTTGCACACAGGAACATCAGCCAAGAAGTAAAATTATAAACAAGACTGAAGAATCCTCTGAGATTGACACCAACGCCCGTCACCTGCCTCTGACACCACCATAGCAGCCACTAAAGGAGAAAATGACGGACCACCTCCACACCCGAGCTCGACGCGGCTCCATCGCTGATATGCAGCTTTGCGGACCTCCAAGGTGGCTCGCCAATAAAGGCTAAGCCATTGCCGTTGAACGAATCAGACCGGGGCAACACCCCGGACACGCCATCGAACTCCAGATCTGGCACCCCCGCCCAACTAAGACGTTGGAGGAGGAAACCATACCTGCATGCCACGAACCACGAACCCAGATCCACCATCTTCCAGATGCCGTCGATGCAGACCACAATCTGCATCCGCTCCTGGACTACCTCCCAAGCTCCACGCCGGCGCTGGAGCAAACGATCGATCTGATTAATCGATCCCCCAATACAGTTGTACCTTATCTGTACGTGCGCCTGTTCGGTTGCTCGTCCGCCCGGCTTCTGCGCCTCAACCCTCAGAGCGTCGCCCGTCCTCGGCCCTTCCCCGTCGCGCGGCCAGCCGCCGGTCCGCCCAGTCACCGTTGTTCAAGCATCACTAGCCGGCCACCTATACCCTCTCCCAGTCATGGATTGTTGAAAATTTGAGGTACGTCCCAACTCTCAACCCAGCACTTGGTAATTGCCGATCTCTCTCAAATCTGAAATCTCATCTGTGTGTAGGAATTATAACTTTTTTTAAGTTATGTTTTTCTAGTTGTATGGCTAGGGTCTTAAAATTTAAAGCTATTACAATTGGAAACAATTCGCTGTGATTCATATCTAACCAGGGGAGGATTATTTCTGCAACAGCGGCGAGACAAAATGTCGAGTAAGTTTAAGTCCCTAATCGTATCATTCGATCGATACATTTTGTTTATTGTTTATACTCTTGCATATGCAAACACAAATAATGTAACTCGTACGTTTTTGCTAAAACAGTAATAATTAATCACAGGAGGATTTATAGAAAGGTTTCTTAAATAATATTGTAACTCGTTCATTGTTTGGCGTTCTTAGACTTGTTCAAATATGCATAATCAACTAGTATTTCAAATGGAAGTGGACGATTTATTTGGGTAAGAAATCTCATTGCCATATAATTAGTGTTCTTGGGTGTGTTATTTTATATTATTGCTTGGTGTTCATCCTTATACATATGATCTGCACGTGGACGCCGAGACGTTTTTGTTCTGGATCCGCCCCTGTTTGAAAGACAAGTTTGGAACAAGTTTTTCCGGACGGAGGGAGTAGTACCATGCATAGCCTGCGCTCGTATCCGTGGCGGAGGGCGTCGGCGGAAACCGGGCTTGGACTCGGCGGCGAGGCGTGCTCGTTGGCAATGGCGACGGGTGCGAGGGCAGTTGGCACCGTTCTGGCACGAGCTGAATCTTCGACCTACGGTTTGCGGTTCCTGTGGGCAATGGCGACGGGTGAACGGTAAAGTCGTTGAGAAATGCAACTCAAAACGGATACGAGCGCAGGCTTTGCATGGTACGTACATTGAATGAGTGGACTCACTGCTGGTGGACCTTTGCAGCGCAGGGCACCATCCAACACCAGGATATTCTAGAGATCGTGATGTTGCTTTGTCCAACAGTTTAGGACAAACACGCAGTGTCGAGGAACGATCCTACCGTCCACAATGGGAGTTGCAGCAAGCAGCTTCATGGGGTTTCTTCAATTATTATGCGTTTGTACCATGCCATAAGCAGTTAAGCAAAGTACTACTAGCATGCTTTGCCAGATCGCAGAACTACCATGCATGTCGTTACTAGCTGAACCACCACCAATGGCACTGAAAACACAGCCCGAACTCAGCTGGCCAACTGAGCCAAGCCATATTGATACTGGCAGCACAGCTGCCAAGCCGTGCCTCCACGTGTGCGCACGCCGCGTTTCACCGACAGGCGCAGTGAAAAACCAACTGCCAGATCTACGGATCACACCGATCGGAGCTGCGACTGCCACGGAAGTAACATGTCTGCGTGCCAAATGTGCAGGTCTCTTGGCGCTTTCCCAGATGCATTCCAGTATTCCACGGGGACCGCAGCCACGTCGGCGAGGGAGGGAGGCATCCTATGGTGAGAGAAAATTCGGGAATGGCCACCGCCCGGCTCCATCGTTTGATATACTAGATCTGAGAAAATGTCAGTTGCTTGGACCGAGACAAAGATTAGTCCAGGCTCTCAGGGTGTTCACAACTTATTACTACCAGCAAGTAGCGGATCTCTTACGATGCCGCTACGAGGAAAGAATATGAGCAATCAGTTCTAGATGATCCAATGGGCTAGATGCACTAATACTAATGCGTAACATGAATACTCCCCATATCACGAATACATGTCATCTGAACATGTCAGCCACAATCCATGATGCAAAACTGAATCATTGCAGTTCAATTCCAGTTTTGTTCGCACTTGTTAGTGGTTAGCACGTCACTGTTCATTCGGCTTCGAACTAGGTACTCGTGCCATATAACAAGCTGACATGATGATCCCAAGCGTCAGGCTAAGAGCATGGTTAATAATATAGCCAGCTGCTGGTTATATCATGTTGTCATGACCCAACCCGTATAATAATGAGCTCTAAGAAAGTACTACTTTATTAATATATGGTCCATCTTTCACTCTCACTTGCCCACTGGATAATTATGTGTCCGATATGTCAGCGGTGAGTGATGGTGCAGCTGAGTGTAAATCGGAGGTCCAATGGTGTAGCTAGGGTTAGTGGTTAGAGAAGAGCAGAAGGTAGTGGCCACCACGTCAATGCTAAAATATGGATGAAAGTGGAATAAAATACTATGTGATTAAGAATACAAAAGCTACTGTATGAAGACTTCCTAACTGTTAACGATAATGCCAGTGACAACGGCACATGGCGGCTCGATATGACAGCAATAGTGATCGCTCGATGGTGCAAGGCCCTCAATGTAAATTTTGTTATGTTTGGTACGCTTTGACTTCTTCTAAACCTTTATAGAAGTAGATTTGAGTCTTTTTCGCAATAAAAGCATGCACCAAAAATTAAATTTGGTTTAACATTATGTAAAAAAATATGTGGTTCAAATGGATTTTCTTATCCTTCTGAGAAATTTGGTTCGGTCTTTTTGATGGACTCTTGGTTCACAAGATTTCCAAAGAAAAAGAAGGAAGAAACTTAGAAAACAGTGAGAAGATTTGTATGACAAGGCATGCACATGTAATTTTAAGTTTGAAATTTGTAGGCTCTAATTTCTATTATTAAAAGACAATCATCACTACATCATTCGTAACAACAAAAGCAACATATAGAAAAGCAAACAAACTTTCAGGCAGAACCAAAGCACGCACGACCCTCGCCATGGAAGAGTTACATTGCCATATAGAAGGGCCAGCGACAAGGTATAAAAGGAAGTTTCTCATAGCATCATCACCGAAAACAATAATAAAGTGAAATTGTAACTGAAGCAACAAGACAAAGACTCTAACAATCCTTCGTTTTCTTCAGCTTTCACCTACCAGTAAGCTAAAGCACTCTAGGACACCACCCGCTCGAAGAGCTTTCTGCCCAATTTAGCTCCTCTTGTTCCGTGTGTCGTGCGTTCATAATTGACCGGGAATTCAACCAATAACCGACTATATGAATCAGGACAAAAAGGATCAGAGACCCTTTTCACTCAAAACAAGCATCATTGTCTAGAAAATCAATCTTTTATTTTGTTTTCCAAAACTAGGCAACCATGTGCTAAATAACTTATGTATATTGTCTGGCACGCTGCTGAGATTGAAAGCATGTCTCAAAATTCCCCATATCAAGCTAGCCACTGAAAACAAGAGAGGCGATCCGTGGCACACAAGTAGGGGGCAAGGATGAAACTATTAATCACTTGTTCTCAGATTGTTTCGTTGAGAAATTCGCGAGAGAAAAATATTATTCCTTGGTATTAGCCAAAGAAAAATATAATTCTTAAAGGAATCTTAATTAAGGGAAATCTATAGAATGAAGGATGACCTCCTTCTACAAAGATCTCACAATGTTTTTTCCAGTTAGCATTTAGAGTTCATTTAATGGAATCCCACATCTCAGTAAATACAGTATCATCACATATTGCTTTGACATTATCCTGCAAAACCAAAGTATCTTCCCACATGGTTCTTGTACATAATCCCACTTATTTGTCAGAACATAGCCACATAAATCCCTTTAGTGAAGCAAATACTATATAATTTTGGATATGATTGGTTTAAAGGTTTATTGTCAATCCAACAGTCTCCCTGAAATCTGGCATTCTTCACATTTCTTTTTGTTTCTTATGGTATGTGTACAAGATATTCAGTATAACTTGGGGACAGTTTTGGTGTGGTAAGCGTACGGCCCGTCGACAGCGGCTTGTCACTTGCACGGCGCGCCGATGATCGATGGAGCCAGAGCTGGTGCTCTCGCGAGGGGAGCCCAGCCACATCATCGATCGATTGGCCCGGTCTAAATGCACGCTACGTTTTCTCCTCTAGATTTTGTACGCATCGGCATAGCATTACACCCAATCATTCAATAAGCGAAGCCATCAAGCGGATTATGATTCTTGGCAATGATGATGTGCGTAGAAGCACACCACGGCGCACGCAAGACAAGAACGGCGGCAACGGCGAGCCAATCCGATCTGCATGGATATCATCATACGGGCCGGGAGGGAGGGGGGACGTGGCTACAGCGGCGAGTCAAGGGGACATGCAACATGCACGGCGGCCCCCCTCTCCCACGTGTTGCTCTGCACCAGCGGTGAGGGAAATGAGGGTGAAACGAGAAAGTAAACCACGTGTTGCTGGTAAAAATACAAGGTTGGGTTTCTATGGTCTGTTGAACTGAAATTCACCTGTTTTAAGACTACATATGAGTGACCACCTAACCATTTGACCGGCACTCTGAAATGAAACAATACTCTGGTACAGCGTAAATGTACAACTTTAAATTCGTGTAGGGCAGGACATAGTAGGAGTGTACAAATCTGTCCAAGCAGGGAAAAGATACACTGCATGATACACCATTTAAATCACGAGTTATCACTATATATGTACTGTACCACCTCAATTTTCAACCCGTGTACAGTACACCAAACCAATCATGCATGGTAGTACAAAGTCCATCTCAAACACTGCATTTGAGAGTATGCTACACAGAAGCTTTACCAGAATTTCAGAAGAAACGGCTCAGTTACAGTGAGGATCTGAGAAAAGAGTCCCGTGTTCCAAACACTGGTCGAAACGTAGTATAAACTTTACTGCCAGAGTTTCAGCAGAAACAGCTCGAGCAATCAATCCAGCGTTGCAAACAGTGCTCCAGAAGCCCATTTTTTATGGCGGTCGATCGAACGGCTGGTGAGGGCATCCTGCCATGTGACTGACGGTGCATACGCATCTTTCTCGTCTCGGACACGAGGGCGCGCGCGGCTCCCAACCCAATCATAAAGTCGTCAGCCTCGTAAAAGTTTTCACCTTTCTTCCTTCTTCTCACTTCCCATCCCACCTCGATCTGCTCTGCCGACCGCCCCCGCCTCTCCACTCCTCTCCTCCTCCCGCGACTGCGAGCCCACGCCATGAACGAACCCGCAGCGTAGGATAGCACGCCGTGAACCAACCATGGGCCGTGCGAGGGCCAAGGACGCCGGCTACGGGGGCGTCAAGTCGTTCCCGTCGCCGGCCTCGTCCTCGGCGTCGTCGTCCGAGTTCGAGTTCACGGTGACGCAGTCGCCGGGGTCCAAGCAGCGGTCGGCGGCGCAGCTGTGCCCCGCCGACGACCTGTTCTACAAGGGCCAGCTGCTGCCGCTGCACCTGTCGCCGCGCATCTCCATGGTGCGCACGCTGCTGCTCGCGTCGGCCTCCACCTCCTCCGCCTCCGCCTCCGACTCCACCTCCACCTCCAACTCCTCCCGCGACTCCAACGGCAGCACCTCCTCCTCCTTCTCCACCGACTGCGCGGCGCTCCTGCTCCCGGACTCCGCCCCCTCATCCTCCCGCCCCAGCTCCGCCGCCGACGACGACCGCCACCCCAACCTGCTCCAGGGAACCGCCTCCTACGCCGGGCTCCCGCCGGCCAAGCGCACCGGCAAGCAGTACCTCTCGTCCTTCGCCACTCGCTTCTCCTCCGTCTTCCTCCACCGCGGCGCCGCGCCGGCCGCCAAGAAGCCGTCCAACAAGTCGCTCGCCAAGGAGGTGATCAAGAAGTACGCCAAGAAGGTGAAGCCTCTGTACGAGAAGCTGTCCCAGATCCCCAAGAACCAGAACAACCAGCCTCAGCCGCAGCCTCCGGCGCAGCAGCAGCAGTGTTTCAAGAAGCCGTTCAGTTTCTCGATCCGGAAGAAGCGGGGCGACGAAGACAACGCCGCCGCGTCCGCGGCGGCGGCGGAGGCGGAGGCGAGCACCGGCAAGTACGCGCACTCAAACTCGTTCTCCGGCAACCTCCGGTTCCCGCGTCAGAAGCGGTGCGCGGCGAGCTGCCCGTCGTCGATGCGGTCGTCGCCGAACCACTCCGGGATGCTCTCCTTCGGCGGAGCAGGCGGAGTCGGCTTCCCCGACGTGCCGGCCGCAGCAGCGGCGGCCATGACAAGCAGCATTGGCATGCGGCCCGTGTCGCTGTCGGCGGCGTCGTCGTCTTCGATGGAGGAGCTCCAGAGCGCCATCGAGGGCGCCATCGCGCACTGCAAGAACACAATGGGCGGCGTCGTGTCCCTGTGCCCGCGCAAGGTGCCGGCGTCGGCGGCGGCCGGCGAGATCACCGCGTTCTGAGCGCGCGGGTGCATGCATGCATGCACTAGGATTCGTGCGAGGAGCTGAGTAAGGCTGATTAATCAGTGGTATCCATCCATGTGTTAATTTTTGTTCGTTTAATTAGCTTTGTGTCCTTTGGGCAAGACTTTAAGATGATGTTGGTAAATAAGGGTAGTTCGAAGGGGTAAAATGAGACTCTAATCCTCCTTCCTTTGGACGTCTTTTCTCCCGCAGTGTGAAATTTGCGTCGGTGTCCTCCAAATATTGCCTCTAAAACCTAAATACATCAAATCCATCTAAGAAGATTTAAAAGTTACTGGAAATGCTCTCATATAGGTTGAGTGTATTACAGCGGAAATATCCTAGAATCTTAAGTTGGGTGTATTTCAGTGAAAATATCATCTTTTGGATGGCCTCTGCATTGTAAAATTTGCCAAATGAAATCCATTGGTTTGAGAAGAAGCGGGGGGTTGCTAGCATTCTATCCCATCAAGTTCAGAATATGAATCTGCCAACTTAAATTTGTGATCGAGGTGCTGATGCAAATACCTCATGCTCCGGAGAAGAGGTGTGCAGAATCCTTAGTTAACCAGACCGGGGTTCCCTTCCAAAAAGGTTAGGAGTGGGATTTTGGGTATGATGTGGAAGTCTGAGCTAGAGGTGTCAAATTTTGTTTTGTAATGATGTCTCGAGACAAGTGTTTATTCAGCTAATCCTCCTAATATAGTTTGCCTCCTGTACTTGAGATTTGGTGTATGATTAGTATCGCTTCGCAAAAGTACAATGTCTTTTGCCCCTCCCCGTTTCATGTGTTCATTTTTTAATTGTATGCTCCCTTGATTGTTATGCATATTTAGTTCTCAATGAGCACCACTCAGAAAAACGAAGTTCCCAATTAGCACTTCCCATCAGCTTGTCATTAACGTACAACTAGTGAATCAATATATTTAAATTATTTGCAACCCTACATTAGGCCGTTGTAGCTTCTCGTGGGAGAGGGGAGCTGCAGTGGATCCGAGCAGGCGGCACAAGAAGTTAAAAGTGGTTGCAACGATCGCCTCGCTAGATCTGGTCCTTCCACATGTGCGGGCTGGTTAAAGTCAGATCTTAGCTCGAGATTAGACATGGCATGTTTGACTGTCTCTGTTCAAGCCAAGATAGATAGATAGATAGATAGATAGGTGAGGAATCTTTTGAGGGGTCATTCAACAACCGGGACGACGACACATGATTAATTTTCCTGCCTACGCTTGCCGTCCTCTCATCATATATTGTAGGAGTACTGCTTAATAAACTACTCCCTCCGTCTCGAAATACTTGTTCTATAAATGGATGTATCTAGATTTATTTTAGTTATAGATACATTCATTTTATCCATTTTCAAGACAAGTATTTTCGGACGGAGGGAGTAGCACAAATTGGGCCGGGTGTCACATTGACAGGTTAAGCCACGGTAGACAAAAGCTACTCTACTGTAGTGGTGGTACATGAAAGATCACGTTCAAGGCAATGTGCGATTTAATCCTCTGCCATTAGATGCTATACGACTGATGTGGTTAGCTGGAGCGGCCAGGGTTGGTTAATAGGAAGAAATATACAAGTCCATGTGGTCATGGTTATGGTTGGGTGTCATGTTAGTGCGAAGAAATTACAGAGCCTGGCTAAGGTTAACGTGAACCCCATGTTGCTTTGGGCAGTGAGACAGAGAGATTCTCTTGCTCCTGTTGCGTGTGGAGACGCCGTTGCCGAGGCGAGGTGCCACATGCGAGCAGCTGGCTGGCCGTGGTGCCCGAGGGCGTAGAGTGAATAGGATTTTATTGGATTGGAGTACTTACTCAGTAGATGCACGTTGACGTTTGAACAGTATAGGGTTGAGGACTGGACGACGCGTCAACATTCATTACAGCGAAAGGAACCGCTGAAATTTGCCGTGCAAGGAAACACGACTCGGACAAATTTCGTCCCAACTTAACTCCAGCAGTCGTACTACTACTACTAGCCGCCTGTCCAAAAATTCGTAACTGATCGCGAGAATGGATGAACTAGCATTGATACTGAGAGCAACTTCAACGGACGACCCAAACGAACCCGCGTTTTGCCCGCTTTTTGTTCGTTTGGGTCGGCCAGGCGGACGTGCGCGTTCGCATTTTGAAATGGGTCAGCTTGACCGCTCAACGGGGAGGCCGATCCAAATGTGCCGGCGTGAAAAAAAAACTTCAGTGCTGCCCTAGACGTCGTCGGCCTTGCCCTTGCCCTTGCCGTCGCCGTCGTCGGTGAGGTCGATGAAGACCAAAGCAGGGTCAGCCCACCCGAACGCCGCCTGGTATGCTGCCAGAGCAGCCTCCTCCGGCGTCTGCTGGGGCGGCGGCATTGCGGCCAGCCGCGCACGCTCCTCCTCCTCCTCCTCGAGCCGGAGCGCCTCCGCGTCACGTTGGAGCATGGCCTCGTAGCGCATCTGCTCCTCGCCGTCGGCCTGCTCCTGGCGGAGCCAGTGCTCCTTCCAGCGCTCGAGGTGGACCGCCTCCTGCGTCGGCGTCGCGGCGAAGTGGACGGGGGGCGCGCTCACCCACTCACGGTACTGGCCCGTGCACGAGTAGGCCTCCTCCGGCTAAGTGGGTGGAGGCGGGGAGCGCTTCCGCGTCGGCTCCGGCTTGGGCTGGACGGGCGGCGACGGTGGCGGTGGCGGCACGAAGAGCGGGGTATGGACGGAGTCACGGAGTCCCCCGCCGCCGACAGGGCAAGGGCTTGCTCCAGCCCATCCCAGTGCGCGTCCTCCTCGAGGCGGCTAGCCTCCAGCGTGTGCTGCAAGGCCTCCTCAAGGGCGGCTTGGTACTCCGCCTCCGCCTCCATGTCCTCCGGCTCTACCCGTGGGGGTGGCGATGGGAACGGCGGCGGGACGGCGTCGACACCCGAGCGTCGTTGCTCCTCGTGTTCGAGGGCGAACCAAGTCTCCCAGTTGGGAGAGTCGGCGGCGTACTCTGGCAGCAGACGCTGCTCCCGCATGAGCTGCGCGCGGCGCCTGCGCCTCCTCGTCGTGCGCCCGCTGGCTCCGCGAAACCGCTGGCACCGGGATTTGCTGCGGATCCAGATGCCAATGGTACGGCAGTGACTGCCTGTACTTCCAGTGCCACCGCTCTTGGTGCACCGGGATATGCAGGCGCCGTCGACCAGGGAGGAAACGCGCCGCCGCCGGAGGAGGAGAGGGAGGGGAGCACGGGAGGACGAGGCGCCAGGGGTGCCCTTGCCCTTGCCCTTGCCATTGCTGCTGCCGAAGAGACCCATGGCACGCTAGGGTTTGCGGTCGCCGGAGGAAGCAAAGGGAGTGGTGGGGGGCCAGATGTGGACGGGAGAAGTGGATGAGGCCAGCCCCCGCCGCACACGTGCTTAAAAAAAGACGCTTCCACTAGCTAACCAGTGGGCCCTCCGTCGGTGGTCGTCGTTAATAAGACAACGAGTGGCGGTTGGGTGGCCTACAGGTGGGGTCGCAGCGGACAGCGAGGAGACGCGCGGCGAGTACGCTTCGCGTCCGCGCCGACGCATTCCAGATGCAATTTGGGGCCGGAAATGAGTCGGCGCGGATGCCAGGCGGATCCGATTTGCGTTTGGATCGGCGCATTAGGCCTTCATTTTTATCCGCATCGACTTAAATGGACGCGGGCGGACAAAATAAATCGCCCCATTGAAGTTGCTCTGATCACCGAGAATTGACGACTTTAATGCTTACGTTGTTTTTTTATTCCACGTTCCGTAGACGGCAACCGAATTCAACGGTACTAGCTATGCGCGGAGACATTCTGTGAACGCTTGTTAAACCATCCGATCCGGCTAGGGGCGGGCTCACTGATTCAACGCGTCGGTGCACCTAAGTCGCGTTTCTAACATTTAACCAGATTATGAGGTAGCTATCACTCAGGACTCACGTCATCAACAGAGAATAAACAATCACTTTGGAGCACCGGGTGCAAACTACAAAGCGTCCATGATTTGCAATCTTGGTTCTTGTCTCTTCCTTGTCAGATCGACTTTTCAAACCAGCCAGTGATCATTACCCAACGGAAGCAACTTTTCAAGCCTAGCAGTAGCACTAGTGGAGCTGGTAGAAAAGTGGATGTCCTCGGCTAAGTGGTCTGAATTCTCTTGCAGCTGAGCTAACAGAGCTCAGTGCCATCACGGGCAAAATTTCGTGTTTTGACTCTTTGCACGTATAAAATCGAGATCTGATCCCGTTTGAATATTTTTTGAAATCTGACCTTTTTTCCTACCGCCAGGAGTCCCGGCGGTAGGATCAGGCAACCTATCGCCACAAGGCCCGGCGGTAGGAAACTTATTCACGTCAACAGTGTTAACAGCCTCCCGTCCTCCTCCGTCACACCCTACCGCCGCTCCTCCTGGCGGTAGGCTGTCTGAACCTACCGCCGGGGTATCTGGCGGTAGGGTGTGGACATATATAAACCGCAGGCCGGCCGCCCCCACCCCCTTCTACCCCCCTCCCCCATCAAGAACAGAGCAGTTCCAAACTCGCCCCTCTCTCATCTCCTCCACTCCCCCCCTCTGATCTTCGTCATTTGTTCACCGTTTTTACGGATGGAGATGGCCCCGAAGAGAGAAAAGTAAGCTCTTTCAATCCCTCCAATTTGTTTTAGTCAAACACCTTTCGATTCGTCGCATTATTCGATTGAAATCACTCCCTTTTTGAACTATATTGAATATTTTTTAACCCTAGGATTGATTTAGGTTGATTCTAGATGTTATATTGTGTTAGATATGAACTCTATTCACTAGTTGGTATGGTTGTGTGAAGATGAACCCTAGTTCATATTTGATTTGAAGGTATTTTTTTATATGATGCATGTTGGAGGCATTTGTTGTGGTATGATGATGCATGTTCGTTATGCTATGATGCAAGTAGTGGATGTAGTTGGAGAAAAAGTGTTGAATCCTCAAGATGAACCTAGTTCATTTTTTTGTTATCAAAAAATTAATTATATGATGAATATTGGAGATATTTGTTGCATGTAGTGGATGTTATATGATGCAAATACTGGATTTTGTCGGGGTAAAAATGGTGAACCCCTCAAGATGAACCCTAGTTCATGTTTTTTGTTTTTTAAGAAAGTATGACATGATGCATGTTGGATGTTGTTGGAGAAATATGATATGATATGATGCATTTGAACCTTGATGAACCTTTGTTATGCATCTATATGTCCCCTAGTTCATGATGAACCCTAGTTCATGTTAAAAATTCTTTTGATATGCTTATGCTTATGTTCATGCAATTTTTTTAGGAGGCCACCTCTTGCGGATGACATTGGCATCAAGTATACTATGCTTGACCCTACATTCGACAAGGGCCATCGTGCCCGTTTCATTGAGAACGGAGTGGTAAGTAACTTTTTAAACCAAATATTTCGAATCGATGAAAAAAAGTTACTAATTGTTTGGGTCTTCATTTCGACAGATGCTCCCGCCATTGCGGATGAGGGGTCACGGGACGACCGTGAAGATGGAGTATGACGAGCGGTACGCGCCATTCTACAGGAGAGCCCGACTGCTGGGTTTCGTCATGCAGTTCAAGCGCAAGCAGCCGACGCTCGTCCACTCAGCTCTCACGGCTTTGATTGATCGGTGGCGGCCAGAGACACACAGCTTCCATCTTCCATGTGGGGAGATGATGGTTACACTCGAGGATTGGGGGATGATTACGGGTGTGACGCCCGGGTAATCAAGCTACAGTAACCCTCTGGTATGATGCCACGTCACAACGATTACTGTTGCTAATCTCGTGTTAGTTCAAAACCGATCCAAATTCAAATTCGAATTAAAGTCAAACAATAAAAGTTTTCAATTCTCAAAACTAAAATGTTATTATTGTGACAAATAAATCTTGGATAGTATTGGTGGAGAAACAACATTTTTATAAAATAATTAATTACTCTAAAGTGATTAAAACAGCAGCAAAAACAATTAAGAGAATACCTTTTTCAATTAATAAACTTCTAAACTAATTTATTTTTGGGTAAAACATTTATGGCAGTGGGTGGTTCTCAAACATTAATTTAGGAGTTGTCATCATTTGTTTTTTTTTTAAACTAAAAATATTGTGTATCTAAAATAAAACAGAACAGAAAATTAAAAATAAAAAGAAGAAAAGAAAACAGAACAAAAAGAGGAAGGAAAAGATCCCCCCGCTGGGCCTCGGCCCAGCTGGCCACTGGGCTACCCAGGCCGGCCTCGTCGGCGCCCCCATAACCCCCCCAAACCCTAACCGATCGCCCACTCCCCCCACATCGCCCACTCCTTCCCCCCGATCTGGATCGAGATCGGGGGCTCGATGCCGACGTCGCTCGGTGATGCCCCGCTGTTGCCGGCGCTCCCCGCCCCATCCACGGCCGCCCGAAGACCCCCACGTCGCTGGACAACCCCGCCGTAGATGCACGTCACCGTTGGTCGGAGCTTCACGCCGCCCCGTCGCTGCACCACCGCCCCGACGTCGCCGGCGCCCTCGACACCACCCGTCGCTCGCCGTTCCTGGAGCCAGCTCGACGCTGCGCCTCGTCGCCCGATGCCGTCCGGAGCTGCTCCACCTTGCCAACATCGCCGGACCGCCGTCGTCCTTGTCTCCTCCTCAAGCCGCTCGCCGGAGCTGCCTCGCCTTCCTCTTCGTCGTCGACCGCGTCCCCGTCGTCCCGCTGCCTTGGTCCCTACGCCCCGCGGTGAGGCCCCGGCCTCCATCTCCCCTCTGCCGTTCACCTCGGCCACGGTCGTGCTCGCCGCGCTCACCGTGCACCCCCTACCGCGACCCCCGCACCTTGCCTCTCCCCTGACAGCGCCTCGCCATGCCCGTCGTTGCCCCAGCGCGCGCCCGCGCCGCGCCGGCTCGCCTCATCGCAGTGTGCCCGGCTCCCCTTCGCGCCATTATCGCCTCGCCTCTCGCCGCCCTAGCACGACTCAGGCGGCTCCTCCGGCCGCCAGCCCGCGCCTCCTCTCGCGCCCCCGCAAGCCTGCCGCTGCTCCCCCTCCCCTGCAGCTGGTGCCACCCGTCGCGGTGGCCACTGGCGCCCGCGCGCCCAACCAGGTGCGCCCGTGCGCCCGAACCCCCTGTGCCCGTTAAGGCCTGGGCCACTGGAAAACGGGGTCCACCCCTAGAACGTTAAAAAAAAGAGAATTAAAAGAATTAAAAATAATATTAATAAAATTAATAGTTAATTAATTAATTAGTGAATTAATTAACCCTGTTTAATTAGTCTAATTAACTAGTTAGTTTAACTAAACCGTAATTAGTTTAGTTAAATCCTAATTAACCTAATCAGAGTATGACAGGTGGGTCCCACTGGACCCACACGTCAGTTTGACCAGTCAACAACTCTGTTGACTGCTGACGTCATGCTGACGTCAGCATGCACTATTCTGGATATTGTTGAATTAAATTAATTAAATAAATTCTAAAAATGATTTAAAACTTTAGAAAATCATATAAAATAAACCGTAGCTCGGATGGAAAAACTTTGTACATGAAAGTTGCTCAGAACGACGAGACGAATCCGAATACATAGCCCGTTCGTCCGCCACACATCCCTAGCATAGCAAACACGCAACTTTCCTCTCCGATTCATCTGTCCGAAAACACGAAACACCGGGGATTCTTTCCCGGATGTTTTCCCCACTTCACCAGTATCACCTATTACTGCGTTAGGTCACCTCTAGACCGCGTATTGCCATGTTACGCTTTGTGATGCTTTGATTGCTCTGTTATTTATTGTGTTCCCCCCTCCGTTACTTCTTTCCGGTAGACCCCGAGACTGCCGGCGACCCCCAGTCCGACTACGGTGTTGACGATCCCTCCTTCTTGCCAGAGCAACCAGGCAAGCCCCCCCTTGATCACCAGATATCGCCTATTCTTCTCTATACTGCTTGCATTAGAAGAGTGTAGCATGTTACTGCTTTCGGTTAATCCTATTCTGCTGCATAGCCTATCATTGTTGCTACAGTTGTTACCCTTACCTGCTATCCTACTGCTTAGTATAGGATGCTAGTGTTCCATCAGTGGCCCTACACTCTTGTCCGTCTGCCATGCTATACTACTGGGTCGTGATCACTTCGGGAGGTGATCACGGGTATATACTATATACTTTATATACATGACACATGTGGTGACTAAAGTCGGGTCGGCTCGTTGAGTACCCGCAAGTGATTCTGATGAGGGGGCTGAAAGGACAGGTGGCTCCATCCCGGTAGAGGTGGGCCTGGGTTTCTGACGGCCCCCGACTGTTACTTTGTGGCGGAGCGACAGGGCAGGTTGAGACCACCTAGGAGAGAGGTGGGCCTGGCCCTGGTCGGTGTTCACGGATACTTAACACGCTTAACAAGATCTTGGTATTTGATCTGAGTCTGGCCATTTGGTCTATACGCACTAACCAACTACGCGGGAACAGTTATGGGCACTCGACGTCGTGGTATCAGCCGAAGCTCTTTTTGACGTCAGCGACTCAGTGGCGCACGCCGCATTGGACCGTAAGCTCGCGCTTGTATTAAGGGGGCTAGGTCTGCTTCCGGCCGCGTACGCAATGTGCAGGTGTGCAATGGGCGATGGGCCCAGACCCCTGCACGCATAGGATTTAGACCGGCGTGCTGACCTCTTTGTTGAGCCTAGGTGGGGCTGCGACGTGTTGATCTTCCGCTGCCGGGCATGACCCAAAAAAGTGTGTCCGGCCAAATGGGATTGAGCGTGTTGGGTTATGTGGTGCACCCCAGCAGGGAAGTTTATCTATTCGAATAGCCGTGTCCCTCGGTAAAAGGATGACCCGGAGTTGTACCTTGACCTTATGACAACTAGAACCGGATACTTAATAAAACACACCCTTCCAAGTGCCAGATATAACCCGGTGATCGCTCTCTAACAGGGCGACGAGGAGGGGATCGCCGGGTAGGATTATGCTATACGATGCTACTTGGTGAACTTACCATCTACTCTCTTCTACATGCTGCAAGATGGAGGTGGCCAGAAGCGTAGTCTTCGACAGGATTAGCTACCCCCTCTTATTCTGGCATTCTGCAGTTCAGTCCACCGATATGGCCCTTTACACATATACCCATGCATATGTAGTGTAGCTCCTTGCTTGCGAGTACTTTGGATGAGTACTCACGGTTGCTTTTCTCCCTCTTTTCCCCCTTTCCTTTCTACCTGGTTGTCGCAACCAGATGCTGGAGCCCAGGAGCCAGACGCCACTGCCGCCGACGACTCCTACTACATCGAAGGTGCCTACTACTACGTGCAGGCCGCTGACGACGACCAGGAGTAGTTAGGAGGATCCCAGGCAGGAGGCCTGCGCCTCTTTCGATCTGTATCCCAGTTTGTGCTAGCCTTCTTAAGGCAAACTTGCTTAACTTATGTCTGTACTCAGATATTGTTGCTTCCACTGACTCGTCTATGATCGAGCACTTGTATTCGAGCCCTCGAGGCCCCTGACTTGTATTATGATGCTTGTATGACTTATTTATGTTTTAGAGTTGTGTTGTGATATCTTCCCGTGAGTCCCTGATCTTGATCGTACATGTTTGCGTGCATGATTAGTGTACGATTGAATCGGGGGCGTCACAACGGGCCTACTGCTCGAGGGTCATGCTCTGACAAGACGAGTGGAGAGGAAGAACTGGCACGACAGGGTTATCGCCCTCATCGGCGACTGCCCCCCCAGATAAGAAGAACCGGACTTTCGGCGTCCCGCTGCCCTGGCTCCTGAAGTACCGCAGCAAGTGCCCGGAAGGGGCCGAACCCCGGGTGGTGGAGCAGTACGCCAGGACCTACCTGTGGTATCTTCTCACGGAGGTAGTGTTTCCAGACTCCTCTCGGGACACTGCCCTCTGGATGTATCTCGACTTCCTGGCAGACTGGGATGCGGGGTACTGCTGGGGGGCCGCCGGCCTCGCGTACCTATACCGTTCAGTAAGTGAATATCACATCATTGTTTCAAATATCATGGACGTGTGCTGCTTTGGATTTTGGCATCTTATCATATACACTTGTTTTGTAGCTTGACAACGCAACCCGAAGGACGGAAGCTACGTCTGGTATGTGTGGATGTGTATGGGGCCTCTCCATTTGGATGTGGGAGCGAATCCCGGTGGGGCGTCCGGAGAAGCTTAGAGCGCGTGCATGGACTGACTATGGCGAAGATGGCGATGATGCTCGATACCCGACTGCCGCATACGCTTGGGACGTGGTGGGTACAATCTCGGGTGAATCCAAGGCCTTGTACAAGATCTTCATCAACGAGCTTGATTCTCTGACGCCTTTCCAGGTATAAGACCTAGATTTTGAATGTGGTCGACAACACTTTCACTTGAGCTTCCCACTTTTGGTACTAGGTTAACTGGCGGCCGTATACTGAGGACCAAGAGTGGGGGTTCGAGCTGAACGTGATGTGCAAGCAGGACCGGCTTCTCTGGCGGTGCATCGTGCCCATGATTTGTCTCTATGCCGTCGAGTACCACTTGCCACAGCGCGTTGCCGCGCAATTTGGTAAAGCGCAACGTACACCACCAGCCGACATCGTCAAAGATAACGGTGGCTACGACCTGCACTTGTGAGTACCACCGCCCGTTCTCATCGTTACCAACTTTCATTTTGATGTTTTACATTCTTCCTAATGGTGTTTTACAATCTTTCTTTTGCTTTGCAGGCCGAGCAGGAAGAAGAATCAGTCTATCACAGATTGGGGAGAGCAACATGCCAAATATGTGACTGAATGGAACCAGTGGAAAACTCGCAAAGATGTGGAGAGAAGAGTGATTGACTGGGAGGAGTACTCGGATCACCTGCTGTGGTTCGACGATGGCATCAAGCATCGTCTGCGCCTAAGGACACAGTGGACGACAACAGTCGCCGAAAGTCTGTGCGACAACGACTCCGAGAATGAAGCCTACAATGACAACATCAGAGAGCTACAGGGCGGATTTAGGGAGTATGGACCCATCATGAACAGAGTGGTAAGTTGTTTTTATCTGTTTTGAACCGACGGTTGAATGAAATCAACTTTTGTGCTACTGACTCATTTTATTACATTGCAGTCTTCGGAGCTGAACAAAAGCATTTTTGATGCCTCTGGTGCACTTAGTGAAGGAAATATGCCCTAGAGGCAATAATAAAGTTATTATTTATTTCATCATATCATGATAAATGTTTATTATTCATGCTAGAATTGTATTAACCGGAAACATAATACATGTGTGAATACATAGACAAACATAGTGTCACTAGTATGCCTCTACTTGACTATCTCGTTAATCGAAGATGGTTGAGTTTCCTAGCCATGGACATGAGTTGTCATTTGATTAACGGGATCACATCATTAGGAGAATGATGTGGTTGACTTGACCCATTCCGTTAGCTTAGCACTTGATCGTTTAGTATGTTGCTATTGCTTTCTTCATGACTTATACATGTTCCTATGACTATGAGATTATGCAACTCCCGTTTACCGGAGGAACACTTTGTGTGCTACCAAACATCACAATGTAACTGGGTGATTATAAAGGTGCTCTACAGGTGTCTCCAAAGGTACTTGTTGAGTTGGCGTATTTCGAGATTAGGATTTGTCACTCCGATTGTCAGAGAGGTATCTCTGGGCCCTCTCGGTAATGCACATCACTATAAGCCTTGCAAGAAATGTGACTAATGTGTTAGTTGCGGGATGATGCATTACATAACGAGTAAAGAGACTTGCCGGTAACGAGATTGAACTAGGTATTGAGATACCGACGATCGAATCTCGGGCAAGTAACATACCGATGACAAAGGGAACAACGTATGTTGTTATGCGGTTTGACCGATAAAGATCTTCGTAGAATATGTGGGAGCCAATATGAGCATCCAGGTTCCGCTATTGGTTATTGACCGAAGACGTGTCTCGGTCATGTCTACATAGTTCTCGAACCCGTAGGGTCCGCATGCTTATAGTTCGGTGGCGATCGGTATTATGACTTTTTGTGTTTTGATGTACCGAAGGTAGTTCGGAGTCCCGGATATGATCACAGACATGACGAGGAGTCTTGAAATGGTCGAGACGTAAAGATCGATATGTTGGACGACTATGTTCGGACAGCGGAAAGGTTCCGGAAGGTTTTGGACATATACCGGAGTACCGGGGGGTTATCGGAACCCCCCGGGGAGTTAATTGGGCCTCATGGCCTTAGTGGGAGAAGAGGAGGGGCGGCCAGGGCAGCCGCGCGCCCCCCTCCCCTTCTAGTCTGAATTGGACAAGGAGGGGGGCGGCGCCCCCCTTTTTCCTTCTCCTCCTCTCTCCCTTCCTTCCCTTCTCCTACTCCAACAAGGAAAGGAGGAGTCCTACTTCTGGTGGGAGTAGGACTCCCCCTTGGCGCGCCCTCCTTGGCCGGCCGCCTCTCCCCCCTTGCTCCTTTATATACGGGGGCAGGGGGGCACCACTAGACACACAAGTTGATCTGTTGATCTCTCCCATCCGTGTGTGGTGCCCCCGTCCACCATATTCCACCTCGGTCATATCGTAGCGGTGCTTAGGCGAAGCCCTGCGTCGGTAGCAACATCATCACCGTCATAACGCCGTCGTGCTGAACGTGTGTTGAACTCGGAGGTGCCGTACGTTCGGTACTTGGATCGGTCGGATCGTGAAGACGTACGCGACTACATCAACCGCGTTGTGCTAACGCTTCCGCTTTCGGTCTACGAGGGTACGTGGAAAACACTCTCCCCTCTCGTTGCTATGCATCACCATGATCTTGCGTGTGCGTAGGAATTTTTTTTAAATTACTACGTTCCCCAACACTTAGTTCTATCCCCGGGACTCGAGCTAGTGAGAACAAGTTGAGGGGAACGGTGAAGGTAACATGGAGTTCATTTGCTTAAGTTCATCTTCTTTTTTAACAATAAAGTAGATCCATATTGTGCTTATTGTTTCGTTCCCATTGCAGAAGCTCGTCAAAAAATGTCGCAAGCTTGTGGGCAGCTTGGGTGTGCCACCTCCTCCGTTGATGTGATTGCTCCTACAGCACCGATGCGTAGCCTCGCTTCATTGAGCCAGGCCGCCTCATCGTCTATGGCGGTTCAAGATGACGAGGAGGAGGGCGAGGACGATGATGATGAAGAGGAAGATGAAGAAGAGGGCGAGGAATAGGGAGCAGAAGAAGAACATGGTGAAGAAGAGGAAGAGGACGATGATGAGGAGGAGTACGATGATCATGACGGACCTCCAGCAACTCAGACAACCCAGCGTGAGAAGAGGAATGTGCCGAAGAAGGATTGGAAGAGTCCATCCCCGTTTCAGAAAGCGCGTCCTACTCATCGCAAGAAGGCGGCCGAGAAGCGATCAAAGAACAATGAGGACCGGACCGCGAAGAGGGGAATGAGGGACTGAAGTTGCTGCCGTGTCGTTGAACTAAAAACTTTCATGTTTGCTTCGTGAACCATATGGATTTGCTCGTGAAACTGTTTCGTGAATTTGCTATGTAAAACTTGGTGAAAACCTTTGTGGATGTCTGTTTGCTATGTATCCAACCTATCTTATTTGTGGATTTGTGCTTGATATGTCATACATATGCTTCATGTTTACAAGTATTTAATTGTTGTGTGCCAAAAATTGAAGACAAGAGAAGTTAGGAGGTGCAAAAAATACACTATGGGCCACCCTACCGCCAGGACATGCGGTAGGTCTGTACAGCCTACCGCCGAACCCTCTGGCGGTAAGGCCCCCCTCCCAGCACACCTACCTCTTGTGACCAGAATTGGCAGCACCTCAGCGGGAGGGTTGCACACCCTACCGCCAGGCGTCATGGCGGTAGGCCAATACCGCGAAAGACCCTGGCGGTAGCGGGTGCAACCCTCCCGCTGTGGTGCTGCCAGTTTTGGTCACAGAAGGGGTGCCAGAGGCTCCGACCCTACCGCCGAACCCTGTGGCGGTAGGTTGTCTAACCCTACTGCCGTGGTCGCTGGCGGTAGGGTTTGGGCATTTATAAACCCAACCGCCCCGCCCAAACCCACCACACCCCTTATCCCCCCCACCCAGCCGCCTTCTTCTTCCTCTCGCCCCTTTCTCATCTCCTCCACTTCCCCCCTCCGATCTTCTTCGTTTCTTCACGGATTTTGCGGATCGAGATGGCCCGGAAAGAGGAAAGTAAGCTCCTCCGATCCCCCAATTACTTTGAGTCAAATCATTCCTCTTTTTTGTAGCCTAAGAATGGTTAATGTTCATGTTCATGGTGAACCCTAGTTGATGTTTTTTGATGATCTTTCCTTATGAAATATGATGAAACCCTAGTTGATATTTTTTAAACACATGATGAACCCTAATACAAGCTAGGTTTTTTTGAAGGTGATGAGCCCTAATTGAATGCAAGTTAGGTTTAGAATTTTTGACCATATGATGAACCCTAGGTTTAGATTTTTTCGGAGATGATGAACCCTAATGTGTGATGCATCCATATGTTTAGGTATGCAACCGTGCCGCAAGCATCGCCCATTCATCTCCAACATGACCCGTCAGAGATGCCGCTCCCGTACGTGTACGAGTCCTTCCCCGAGATGCTGCAGCCGGTGGGATCTGTCTCAGACGAGGTCCTAGAGGCTATGAGGGCAAAGCGGTGGCAGGAGAGGGCAGAGAGGATCAACGATGATGTAAAGTGTTGGTCACAGAGTGTGAAGGAGTGGAAGAGAGTGATTGCAGAGATGGAGGCAGATCCAACTATCTCCACTGTCCGCCGGGAAGGGACCATTGAAGCTGCCAAGCAGCACTCCAACTGGGAGCTGCGCAATTTAGGCCGGAGAATCTACTTCGAGAGCAATGCGGAGGAGAGAGCCAGGATGCCGCCCCCAAGTGCATCGGTGTTCGATATCATCAGCTGGGGAAGGGCGGATGCGAAAACTCCAGCATGCAAGGCAAGGTGCGAGTGTTGAACGGTCGGATGCCGACCAGCGTTCCGCCTCCGCCTGAACCGGTGGATCCGCTGCCGTATCTGTCTCCACGGCCAGGCCTAACATACGAGGAGCTCTGAAGATGTATCCCCGCTATTTAAACTTGTCTTAAGAACTTGTTGCACCGATTGTTGGCTTTGCGAAAGCTTTTTGCGAAACTACTTGCGTTAGTTGGGGTTGTCAAACTATGTGGACAAGTTTGCTATTTGCTATTTGCTACTTGTGAAATTATGTGCGTGTTTGTCAAACTATTTGATATTTGCTATGTGGAACGTTTATTAATATGTGAGCTTTTATTTTGTTATTTGTGAAACTATGTGAAACCTGTGACAAAACTTAAAAAAAAACAATCACAAAAACTTGTAAAAACCCAAAACCACAGTATCCTACCGCCAAAGGGCCCGGCCGTAGGGTCAGGGACCCTACCGCCAAATCCTGCAGAGGTAGGATGTTGAGCTGGCCGTTAGGTAACAGCAGTGAGCCGTCCAGGACACTGCCAGAACACCTGGCAGTAGGATGCCTGACTCTACCGCCGGGCCCTTTGGCGGTAGCAAAATGGTCAGATTTCAAAAAAATAATTCCAAATTAAGATCAGATCCTGATTTATACGTGCAAAGGGTCGAAACACGAAATTTTGCCGCCACCACGCACTACTCTATATCTTTCTCTCACCCCTGGCCCTGTTTCTGCGTCAGATGCAACTGTATGATTCGGTGTGCCTTCGACACAACACAGTGACATCGGGAGTTGGCTGCCTCGGCGCCTCGTGGCCCTAACCCGCTTATTGTGATGGGGATCGTAGCAGAATTTTAAAATTTTCTACGCATCACCAAGATCCATCTATGGAGTTTACTAGCAACGAGAAGGAAGGAGTGCATCTACATACCCTTGTAGATCGCGAGCGGAAGCGTTCAAGTGAACGGGTTGATGGAGTCGTACTCGCCGTGATCCAAATCACCGATGACCGAGTGCCGAACGGACGGCACCTCCGTGTTCAACACACGTACGGAGCAGCGACGTCTCCTCCTACTTGATCCAGCAAGGGGGAAGGAGAGGTTGATGGAGATCCAGCAGCACGACGGCGTGGTGGTGGAAGTAGCGCGATCCCGGCAGGGCTTCGCCAAGCGCAAGCGGGAGGGAGAGGTGTCACGGGAGGGAGAGGGAGGTGCCAGGGGCTAGGGTACTGCTGCCCTCCCTCCCCCCACTATTTATAGGGGTCCTGGGGGCGCCGGCCCCCTGGAGATCCCATCTGAGGGGGGGGGCCAAGGGGGTGGCTTTCTCCCCAAGCCAAGTGGGGCGCCCCCCACCCCTAGGGTTTCCAACCCTAGGCGCAGGCGAGGCCCAAGGGGGGCGCACCAGCCCACCAGAGGGTAGTTCCCCTCCCCACTTCAGCCCATGGGTCCCTCCGGGATAGGTGGCCCCACCCGGTGGACCCCCGGGACCCTTCCGGTGGCCCCGGTACAATACCGATAACCCCCGAAACTTTCCCGGTGGCCGAAACTGGACTTCCTATATATAATTCTTCACCTCCGGACCATTCCAGAACTCCTCGTGACGTCCGGGATCTCATCCGGGACTCCGAACAACTTTCGGGTTTCCGCATACTAATATCTCTACAACCCTAGCGTCACCGAACCTTAAGTGTGTAGACCCTACGGGTTCGGGAGACACGCAGACATGACCGAGACGACTCTTCGGTCAATAACCAACAGCGGGATCTGGATACCCATGTTGGCTCCCACATGTTCCACGATGATCTCATCGGATGAACCACGATGTCGAGGATTCAATCAATCCCGTATACAATTCCCTTTGTCAGTCGGTATGTTACTTGCCCGAGATTCGATCGTCGGTATCCCAATACCTTGTTCAATCTCGTTACCTGCAAGTCTCTTTACTCGTACCGTAATGCATGATCTCGTGGCTAACTCCTTAGTCACATTGAGCTCATTATGATGATTCATTACCGAGTGGGCCCAGAGATACCTCTCCGTCATACGGAGTGACAAATCCCAGTCTCGATCCGTGTCAACCCAACAGACACTTTCAGAGATACCTGTAGTGTACCTTTATAGTCACCCAGTTACGTTGTGACGTTTGGCACACCCAAAGCACTCCTACGGCATCCGGGAGTTACACGATCTCATGGTCTAAGGAAAAGATACTTGACATTGGAAAAGCTCTAGCAAACGAACTACACGATCTTTGCGCTATGCTTAGGATTGGGTCTTGTCCATCACATCATTCTCCTAATGATGTGATCCCGTTATCAATGACATCCAATGTCCATAGTCAGGAAACCATGACTATCTGTTGATCAACGAGCTAGTCAACTAGAGGCTTACTAGGGACATGTTGTGGTCTATTTATTCACACATGTATTACGATTTCCGGATAATACGATTATAGCATGAACAATAGACAATTATCATGAACAAAGAAATATAATAATAACCATTTTATTATTGCCTCTAGGGCATATTTCCAACAGTCTCCCACTTGCACTAGAGTCAATAATCTAGTTACATTGTGATGAATCGAACACCCATAGAGTTTTGGTGTTGATCATGTTTTGCTCTAGGGAGAGGTTTAGTCAACGGATCTGCTACATTCAGGTCCGTATGTACTTTACAAATATCTATGTCTCCATTTTGAACACTTTCATGAATGGAGCTGAAGCGACGCTTGATATGCCTGGTCTTCCTGTGAAACCTGGGCTCCTTGGCAAGGGCAATAGCTCCAGTGTTGTCACAGAAGAGAGTCATCGGGCCCGACGCATTGGGAATCACCCCTAGGTCGGTAATGAACTCCTTCATCCAGACTGCTTCTTGTGCTGCCTCTGAGGCCGCCATGTATTCCGCTTCACATGTAGATCCCGCCACCACGCTTTTCTTGCAACTGCACCAGCTGACCGCCCCACCATTCAAAATATACACGTATCCGGTTTGTGACTTAGAGTCATCCAGATCTGTGTCGAAGCTAGCATCGACGTAACCCTTTACGACGAGCTCTTCGTCACCTCCATAAATGAGAAACATATCCTTAGTCCTTTTCAGGTACTTCAGGATGTTCTTGACCGCTGTCCAGTGTTCCATGCCGGGATTACTTTGGTACCTTCCTACCAAACTTATGGCAAGGTTTACATCAGGTCTGGTACACAGCATGGCATACATAATAGACCCTATGGCCGAGGCATAGGGGACGACACTCATCTTTTCTCTATCTTCTGCCGTGGTCGGGCATTGAGCCGTGCTCAATTGCACACCTTGCAATACAGGCAAGAACCCCTTCTTGGACTGATCCATATTGAACTTCTTCAATATCTTGTCAAGGTACGTACTTTGTGAAAGGCCAATGAGGCGTCTTGATCTATCTCTGTAGATCTTGATGCCTAATATATAAGCAGCTTCTCCAAGGTCCTTCATTGAAAAACACTTATTCAAGTAGGCCTTTATACTTTCCAAGAATTCTATATCATTTCCCATCAATAGTATGTCATCCACATATAATATGAGAAATGCTACAGAGCTCCCACTCACTTTCTTGTAAACACAGGCTTCTCCATAAGTCTGTGTAAACCCAAACGCTTTGATCATCTCATCAAAGCGAATGTTCCAACTCCGAGATGCTTGCACCAGCCCATAGATTGAGCGCTGGAGCTTGCATACTCTGTCAGCATTCTTAGGATCGACAAAACCTTCCGGCTGCATCATATACAATTCTTCCTTAAGAAAGCCGTTAAGGAATGCCGTTTTGACGTCCATTTGCCATATCTCATAATCATAGAATGCGGCAATTGCTAACATGATTCGGACGGACTTCAGCTTCGCTACGGGTGAGAAAGTCTCATCGTAGTCAACCCCTTGAACTTGTCGATAACCCTTAGCGACAAGTCGAGCCTTATAGATGGTCACATTACCATCTGCGTCTGTCTTCTTCTTAAAGATCCATTTATTTTCTATGGCTCGCCGATCATCGGGCAAGTCAGTCAAAGTCCATACTTCGTTTTCATACATGGATCCTATCTCGGATTTCATGGCTTCTAGCCATTTGTCGGAATCTGGGCCCGCCATTGCTTCTTCATAGTTCGAAGGTTCATCGTTGTCTAACAACATGATTTCCAAGACAGGGTTGCCGTACCACTCTGGTGCGGAACGTGTCCTTGTGGACCTACGAAGTTCAGCAGTAACTTGATCCGAAGCTTCATGATCATCATCATTAACTTCCTCCCCAGTCGGTGTAGGCACCACAGGAACATCTTCCCGCGCTGCGCTACTTTCCGGTTCGGAAGGGGTGACTATCACCTCATCAAGTTTCACTTTCCTCCCACTCATTTCTTTCGAGAGAAACTCTTTCTCCAGAAAGGACCCGTTCTTGGCAACAAAGATCTTGCCTTCGGATCTGAGGTAGAAGGTATACCCAATGGTTTCCTTAGGGTATCCTATGAAGACGCATTTTTCCGATTTGGGTTCGAGCTTTTCAGGTTGAAGTTTCTTGACATAAGCATCGCATCCCCAAACTTTTAGAAACGACAGCTTAGGTTTCTTCCCAAACCATAATTCATATGGTGTCGTCTCAACGGATTTCGACGGAGCCCTATTTAAAGTGAATGCGGCAGTCTCTAAAGCATAGCCCCAAAATGAGAGCGGTAGATAGGTAAGAGACATCATAGATCGCACCATATCCAATAGAGTGCGATTACGACGTTCGGACACACCATTTCTCTGAGGTGTTCCAGGCGGCGTGAGTTGTGAAACTATTCCACATTTCCTTAAGTGTGAGCCAAATTTGTGACTCAAATATTCCCCTCCATGATCTGATCGTAAGAACTTTATTTTTCTGTCACGTTGATTCTCAAGCTCACTCTGAAATCCCTTGAACTTTTCAAAGGTCTCAGACTGGTGTTTCATTAAGTAGACATACCCATATCTACTCAAGTCATCAGTGAGAGTGAGAACATAACGATAGCCACCGCGAGCCTCAACACTCATTGGACCGCACACATCGGTATGTATGATTTCCAATAAGTTGGTTGCTCGCTCCATTATTCCGGAGAACGGAGTCTTGGTCATTGCCCATGAGGCATGGTTCGCATATGTCAAACGATTCATAATCGAGAGACTCTAAAAGTCCATCAGCATGGAGCTTCTTCATGCGCTTGACACCAATGTGACCAAGGCGGCAGTGCCACAAGTATGTGGAACTATCGTTATCAACTTTACATCTTTTGGTATTCACACTATGAATATGTGTAACATCACGTTCGAGATTCATTAAGAATGAACCATTGACCAGCGGGGCATGACCATAAAACATATCTCTCATATAAATAGAACAACCATTATTCTCGGATTTAAATGAGTAGCCATCTCGAATTAAACGAGATCCTGATACAATGTTCATGCTCAAAGCTGGCACTAAATAACAATTATTGAGGTTTAAAACTAATCCCGTAGGTAAATGTAGAGGTAGCGTGCCAACGACGATCACATAGACCTTGGAACCATTCCCGACGCGCATCGTCACCTCGTCCTTCGCCAGTCTCCGCTTATTTCGCAGCTCCTATTTTGAGTTACAAATATGAGCAACCGCATCGGTATCAAATACCCAGGAGCTACTACGAGTACTGGTAAGGTACACATCAATTACATGTATATCACATATACCTTTGGTGTTGCCGGCCTTCTTGTCCGCTAAGTATTTGGGGCAGTTCCGCTTCCAGTGACCACTTCCCTTGCAATAAAAGCACTCAGTCTCAGGCTTGGGTCCATTCTTTGGCTTCTTCCCGGCAACTGGCTTACCGGGCGCGGCAACTCCCTTGCCGTCCTTCTTGAAGTTCTTCTTACCCTTGCCTTTCTTGAACTTAGTGGTTTTATTCAGCATCAACACTTGATGTTCCTTTCTGATCTCCACCTCCGCTGATTTCAGCATTGAATATACCTCAGGAATGGTCTTTTCCATCCCCTGCATATTGAAGTTCATCACAAAGCTCTTGTAGCTTGGTGGAAGCGACTGAAGGATTTTGTCAATGTTCGCATCATCCGGGAGATTAACTCCCAGCTGAGTCAAGCGGTTGTGTAACCCAGACATTCTGAGTATGTGCTCACTGACAGAACTGTTTTCCTCCATCTTACAACTAAAGAACTTGTCGGAGACTTCATATCTCTCGACCCGGGCATGAGCTTGGAAAACCATTTTCAGCTCTTCGAACATCTCATATGCTCCGTGTTGCTCAAAACGCTTTTGGAGCCCCGGTTCTAAGCTGTAAAGCATGCCGCACTGAACGAGGGAGTAATCATCAGCATGCTGCTGCCAAGCGTTCATAATGTCTTGGTTCTCTGGGATTGGTGCTTCACCTAGCGGTGCTTCTAGGACATAATCTTTCTTGGCAGCTATGAGGATGATCCTCAGGTTCCGGACCCAGTCCGTATAGTTGCTGCCATCATCTTTCAGCTTGGTTTTCTCTAGGAACGCGTTAAAGTTGAGGACAACGTGGGCCATTTGATCTACAATACATATTGTAAAGATTTAGACTAAGTTCATGATAATTAAGTTCATCTAATCAAATTATTCAATGAACTCCCACTCAGATAGACATCCCTCTAGTCATCTAAGTGAAACATGATCCGAGTCAACTAGGCCGTGTCCGATCATCACGTGAGACGGACTAGTCAACATCGGTGAACATCTTCATGTTGATCGTATCTTCTATACGACTCATGCTCGACCTTTCGGTCTTCCGTGTTCCGTGGCCATGTCTGTACATGCTAGGCTCGTCAAGTCAACCTAAGTGTATTGCGTGTGTTCCGAGGCCATGTCTGTACATGCTAGGCTCGTCAACACCCGTTGTATGCGAACGTTAGAATCTATCACACCCGATCATCACGTGGTGCTTCGAAACAACGAACCTTCGCAACGGTGCACAGTTAGGGGGAACACTTTATAGAAATTATTATAAGGGATCATCTTACTTACTACCGTCGTTCTAAGCAAATAAGATGTAAAACATGATAAACATCACATGCAATCAAATAGTGACATGATATGGCCAATATCATTTTGCTCCTTTTGATCTCCATCTTCGGGGCGCCATGATCATCTTCGTCACCGGCATGACACCATGATCTCCATCATCATGATCTCCATCATCGTGTCTCCATGAAGTTGTCACGCCAACGATTACTTCTACTTCTATGGCTAACGCGTTTAGCAATAAAGTAAAGTAATTTACATGGCGTTATTCAATGACACGCAGGTCATACAAAAAATAAAGACAACTCCTATGGCTCCTGCCGGTTGTCATACTCATCGACATGCAAGTCGTGATTCCTATTACAAGAACATGATCAATCTCATACATCACATATATCTCATTCATCACATCCTTTTTGGCCATATCACATCACAAGGCACATGCTGCAAAAACAAGTTAGACGTCCTCTAATTGTTGTTGCAAGTTTTTACGTGGCTTCTATAGGTTTCTAGCAAGAACGTTTCTTACCTACGCAAAACCACAATGTGATATGCCAATTTCTATTTACCCTTCATAAGGACCCTTTTCATCGAATCCGTTCCGACTAAAGTGGGAGAGACAGACACCCGCTAGCCACCTTATGCAACTACTGCATGTCAGTCGGTGGAACCTGTCTCACGTAAGCGTACGTGTAAGGTCGGTCCGGGCCGCTTCATCCCACGATGCCGCTGAAACAAGATAAGACTAGTAGTGGCAAGAAAAATTGACAACATCTACGCCCACAACTGCTTTGTGTTCTACTCGTGCATAGAAACTACGCATAGGCCTGGCTCATGATGCCACTGATGGGGATCATAGCAGAATTTTAAAATTTTCTACTTATCACCAAGATCCATCTATGGAGTTTACTAGCAATGAGAAGGAAGGAGTGCATCTACATACCCTTGTAGATCGCGAGCGGAAGCGTTCAAGTGAACGGGTTGATGGAGTCGTACTCGCCGTGATCCAAATCACCGATGACCGAGTGCCGAGCGGACGGCACCTCCGCGTTCAACACACGTATGGAGCAATGACGTCTCCTCCTACTTGATCCAGCAAGGGCGAAGGAGAGGTTGATGGAGATCCAGCAGCACGACGGCGTGGTGGTGGAAGTAGCGGGATCCCGGCAGGGCTTCGCCAAGCGCAAGCGGGAGGGAGAGGTGTCACGGGAGGGAGAGGGAGGCGCCAGGGGCTAGGGTACTGCTGCCCTCCCTCCGCCCCACTATTTATAGGGGTCCTGGGGGGGGCGCCGCCCCCTGGAGATCCCATCTGAGGGGGGGGGCGGCCAAGGGGGTGGCTTGCCCCCCAAGCCAAGTGGGGCGCCCCCCCACCCCCAGGGTTTCCAACCCTAGGCGCAGGGGAGGCCCAAGGGGGGCGCACCAGCCCACCAGAGGGTGGTTCCCCTCCCCACTTCAGCCCATGGGGCCCTCCGGGATAGGTGGCCCCACCCGGTGGACCCCCGGGACCCTTCCGGTGGTCCCGGTACAATACCGATAACCCCCGAAACTTTCCCGGTGGCCGAAACTGGACTTCCTATATATAATTCTTCACCTCCAGACCATTCCGGAACTCCTCGTGACGTCCGGGATCTCATCCGGGACTCCAAACAACTTTCGGGTTTCCGCATACTAATATCTCTACAACCCTAGCGTCACCGAACCTTAAGTGTGTAGACCCTACGGGTTCGGGAGACACGCAGACATGACCGAGACGACTCTCCGGTCAATAACCAACAGCGGGATCTGGATACCCATGTTGGCTCCCACATGTTCCACGATGATCTCATCGGATGAACCACGATGTCGAGGATTCAATCAATCCCGTATACAATTCCCTTTGTCAGTCGGTATGTTACTTGCCCGAGATTCGATCGTCGGTATCCCAATACCTTGTTCAATCTCGTTACCGGCAAGTCTCTTTACTCGTACCGTAATGCATGATCCCGTGGCTAACTCCTTAGTCACATTGAGCTCATTATGATGATGCATTACCGAGTGGGCCCAGAGATACCTCTCCGTCATACGGAGTGACAAATCCCAGTCTCGATCCGTGTCAACCCAACAGACACTTTCAGAGATACCTGTAGTGTACCTTTATAGTCACCCAGTTACGTTGTGACGTTTGGCACACCCAAAGCACTCCTACGGCATCCGGGAGTTACACGATCTCATGGTCTAAGGAAAAGATACTTGACATTGGAAAAGCTCTAGCAAACGAACTACACGATCTTTGCGCTATGCTTAGGATTGGGTCTTGTCCATCACATCATTCTCCTAATGATGTGATCCCGTTATCAATGACATCCAATGTCCATAGTCAGGAAACCATGACTATCTGTTGATCAACGAGCTAGTCAACTAGAGGCTTACTAGGGACATGTTGTGGTCTATTTATTCACACATGTATTACGATTTCCGGATAATACGATTATAGCATGAACAATAGACAATTATCATGAACAAAGAAATATAATAATAACCATTTTATTATTGCCTCTAGGGCATATTTCCAACATATTGACCATCTCCACTTGAGAGAGCAATTAGTCTGACCCAATCGACACTCTCTCGCGCCGTGGCCAAGTAAAGTTTGTTGGGTTGTCCCACTAAGACAAGGCGCTGTGTAGGCTCGGAGGACGACGACGGGTTCGAGCCTGGACCCCGTATCAGCCGTGGAGACAACCAAGCATTGGAAGGCCCGTATAAGACTAGCCACAATGGGTAGTAACATAGAGTAGTAACATGCCTCATGTTACTACTCTATGTTACTACCTCTATAGTGGGGAGTAACATATATGTGGTAACATGCAACACTTCATTTATTAGGCTATAGACTCATCTTGCCTTGATATGTGTGATGTTACTCATACTACTAGTAACTAGCTATGTTACCACATGACTCTCTTTCTTCATTTATTGCTTGCCACATCATCTATTTTATCTAGATATGTGTGATGTTACTACCTATGTTACTTCCACTGTGGGTAGTCTAAGGCTGGCCATAGTGGGGGTAACATAAGTAGTATCATGCACTTGAGACTTGCAAACATGCTTATGTGGCAAGCAATTAAAGAAGAGAGAGATGGTTATAATAACATAGGTAGATACCGTAACATAATAAATGTGATGCTATACTTGAAGTTTGATTATTGCTTTTTGTAAAAGAAGAGAGAGATGGTTATACCAAATTTTAATAAACATCAATAATAAGGTTACGCTGATTATTGCTTTTTGTAGCATAAAGTTTGGACATGAATAAGCCAGCTTAGCGTTCTCCGTCCGATGGAAGAGTAGTTTTGCATGGAGTTGTTTGTCCATCAGTTTTATCTTTTACTTATTGGGAAAATGTGAAAAAATTCTTATTTTTAATAAAATTCACAAAAATTAGAACACTTCAAGGAAAGTTAACATTTTTACGAAAATGGAATTTTTTTTGAAGAACAATTTTTGAACAGATGTCTATTTTGAAAAGAAAATTTGATTGTTTTTATTTATTTGGAAAGATTGGAACATTTTTGGGAATATTCAACCTTTTCTAAAAAGTGTGAACATTTAAAGAAAGTGTAAACATATGTAAAACTGTGATCGTTTTTAAACTATTTTACTATGTTGTATTTTTCTACAGATAGTTGGTTGTTTGCTTGGGAAGAGTTTATCTTTTTTTCTTAAAAATATTGCTAGTAAACATGCCCGTCCATTGTAACTGGAAAATAAAATATCACACGCCTTTAACCCAATAATGACATCCCACCCATATTGATCTATACGGCGCTGGCCTCGACGAGCGCAAAGCCCCGTTGTATTTGATGCAACCTCCGGCTCGACATCGCCTGAGCAGCCGCGTTGTGCATCAACGTGTTTGCCATGCGAGCTCTACCCTAACCTTTTCTTCTAGCCTCCCATGTCGCTCCACCATGCCGCGTTGGTGTCTGCACGTATGCCTCCTTAGTAAAGTCCCCTTGTCCTCTTCGGTTGTTGCTTCATGTGGATTGTTGTCTCATCAAACTTACTGACTGATCCTTTTGCCCATGGTAAAGTACACATCATAAGTACTTGTAAGCCAACGAAGGATGAATTTTGCCATAAATTATGAGGTTTTTGCCTCAAAGAGCCCGACCGATTTATCGATAGATGGCCGATAAATCGTTTCTCGATAAATGCACCAAACCAATTAACACACACATATGAAATCATTCTTGAATGGAATTTTATGACAACATATGCCCTTACATTGCATTGCTTACTGCATTGAACTGTCTGGTTCTGATCAACCTAATTGCTTGCATGCTATTTATATTATTGTAAAATGTCCCAAGAATAAACACCAGAGAAAAAAAAACAAAAGATCGCATGTCGGAACAATTGAGATAACTTGAGCCCAGTTAAGCAATAGTTGTTTGGCCTGAATCCGCGCTGGCTTACTCTTCTTCACAATTATGCGTGACTGGTGTTCTATTTCCATCCTTTTCGGTAATTCTTCCTGATACAACGTCTAGAAATAGAATAAATTGAAGGAAATATGCCCTAGAGGCAATAATAAAGTTGTTATTTATATTTCCTTATATCATGATAAATGTTTATTATTCATGCTAGAATTGTATTAACCGGAAACTTGATACATGTGTGAATACATAGAAAAAACACAGTGTCCCTAGTATACCTCTACTAGACTAGTTCGTTAATCAAAGATGGTTAGGTTTCCTGACCATAGACATGTGTTGTCATTTGATGAACGGGATCACATCATTAGGAGAATGATGTGATGGACAAGACCCATCCGTTAGCTTAGCATAATGATCGTTAAGTTTTATTGCTGTTGCTTTCTTCATGACTTATACATATTCCTTTGACTATGAGATTATGCAACTCCCGAATACCGTAGGAATACCTTGTGTGCTATCAAATGTCACAACATAACTGGGTGATTATAAAGATGCTCTACAGGTATCTCCGAAGGTGTTTGTTTGGTTGGCATAGATCAAGATTAGGATTTTTCACTCCGAGTATCGAAGAGGTATCTCTGGGCCCTCTCGATAACACACATCATGATAAGCCTTGCAAGCAATGTGACTAATGAGTTAGTTTCGGGATGATGCATTACGGAACGAGTAAAGAGACTTGCCGGTAACGAGATTGAACTAGGTATGAAGATACCAATGATCGAATCTCGGGCAAGTAACATACCAATGACAAAGGGAATGACGTATGTTGTCATTACAGTTTGACCGATAAAGATCTTCGTAGAATATGTGGGAGCCAATATGAGCATCCAGGTTCCGCTATTGGTTATTGACAGGAGAGGTCTCTCAGTCATGTCTACATAGTTCTCGAACCCGTAGGGTCCGCACGCTTAACGTTCAATGATGATTTATATTATTTTGAGTTATGTGATTTGATGACCGAATGTTATTCGGAGTCCTGGATGAGATCACATACATGACGAGGAGTCTTGAAATGATTGAGAGGTAAAGATTGATATATTGGACGATAGTATTTGGACACCGGAATGGTTCCAGAGTGTTCAGGAAAATAGCGGAGTACCGGGGGGTTACCGGAACCCCCCGGGGAAAGTTATGGGCCACATGGGCCTTGGGAGGGAGGCACACTAGCCCACAAGGGGCTGGCGCCCCCCCACTTCGAAGGGGTCCGAATTGGAGTAAGGAAGGGGGCGGCGCCCCCTTTCCTTCTCCTTCTCCCTCTCCTTCCCCCTTTCCCTCTCCGGTAAAAGGAAGGGGGGTCCGAATTGGACTGGGAGTCCTAGTAGGAATCCTCCCCACTTGGGCGCGCGCCTTGGCCGGCCTCCTCCCCTCTCCCTCCTTTATATACGTGGGAGGGGGGGTGCCTCTAGACACACAATTGTTCCAAGCCGTGTGCGGCGCCCCCCTCCACAGTTTACACCTCCGGTGATATTTTCGTAGTGCTTAGGCGAAGCCCTGCGCGGATAACTTCATAATCACTGATACGTCTCCAACGTATCTACTTTTTCTCACGCTTTTCCTCTTGTTTTGGACTCTAATTTGCATGATTTGGATGAAACTAACCCCGGACTGACGCTGGTTTCAGCAGAACTACCATGGTGTTGTTTTTGTGCAGAAATAAAAGTTCTCGGAATGGAACGAAACTTTGCGAGAATTTTTATATCAATAATAAGAATTTCTGGAGCCAAGACCCACCAGAGAGGGGCCCCTGGGTGGGCACAACCCACCAGGGCGCGCCCCCCTCTCCTGGCGTGCCTAGGTGGGTTGTACCCACTTGGTGGCCCCGCTGACGACCCCCCTGATACTATAAAATCACATATTTCCAGAAAAAATCAGGGAGAAATAATTATCGCGATCCACCAGAAGGATGTCGGATTACGGGTTCCGGCAAACCTTGAGTTTCGAACTCTGGGGTGCGCACGGAGATCTCTCTCTCCCTAGTTCGCTCTCGCAACGATCTCAAGGCCAAGCTCGCCGAACCCAAGGAGCAAGAGACACGAGAGTTTAAACTGTTTCAGGCCACTGTTGTGGTGTAATACCCTACTCTAGTGTGGTGTGGTGGATTGCCTTGTAGGCTGAGGATGAACAAGTACAAGGGACGAACAACCTCCTGGAGAGAGGTGTTCTTGAGGTCAGTGAGCTTGTGTGTGCGAGGATGGTCTGAATGATCCGTCCTTTGCTAGGGTGGTGGCTAGTTATAGATGCCCTGGTCCTCTTCCCAAATGTTAGACGGGAAGGGATCCCACAACGGCCAATTTTGAAGGGAGACAACTAGTACAAGTTACCCTAACAAAAGGTGGTCTTCGCCTACCAAAGGCTCTGGTGGTGATGCTGCTGTGGGCTCTGTGGTGACTGATACGTCTCCAACGTATCTATAATTTTTGATTGTTCCATGCTATATTATATTCTGTTTTGGACATTATTGGGCTTTATTATACAATTTTATATTATTTTTGGGACTAACCTATTAACCGGAGGCCTAGCCCAGAATTGCTGTTTTTTGCCTATTTCAGAGTTTCGCAGAAAAAGAATATCAAACGGAGTCCAAACGGAATGAAACCTTCGGGAACGTGATTTTTGGAACGAACGTGATCCAGAGGACTTGGACCCTACGTCAAGACATCAAACAGGAGGCCACTAGGTAGGGGGCGCGCCTACCCCCCCAGGCGCGCCCTCCACCCTCGTGGGCCCCCTGTTGCTCCACCGACGTACTTCTTCCTCCTATATATACCTACGTACCCCCAAACTACCAGATACGGAGCCAAAAACCTAATTCCACCTCCGCAACCTTCTGTACCTGTGAGATCCCATCTTGGGGCCTGTTCCGGAGCTCCGTCGGAGGGGGCATCGATCACGGAAGGCTTCTACATCAACACCATAGCCTCTCCGATGAAGTGTGAGCAGTTTACCTCAGACTTTCGGGTCCATAGTTATTGGCTAGATGGCTTCTTATCTCTTTTTGGATCTCAATACAATGTTCTCCCCCTCTCTTGTGGAGATCTATTCGATGTAATCTTCTTTTGCGGTGTGTTTGTTGAGACCGATGAATTGTGGGTTTATGATCAAGTTTTCTATGAACAATATTTGAATCTTCTCCGAATTCTTTTATGTATGATTGGTTATCTTTGCAAGTCTCTTCGAATTATCAGTTTGGTTTGGACTACTAGATTGATCTTTCTTGCAATGGGAGAAGTGCTTAGCTTTGGGTTCAATCTTGCGGTGTCCTTTCCCACTGACAGTAGGGGCAGCAAGGCACGTATTGTATTGTTGCCATCGAGGATAACAAGATGGGGTTTATATCATATTGCATGAGTTTATACCTCTACATCATGTCATCTTGCTTAAAGCGTTACTCTGTTCTTATGAACTTGATACTCTAGATGCATGCTGGATAGCGGTCGATGTGCGGAGTAATAGTAGTAGATGCAGGCAGGAGTCGGTCTACTTGTCTCGGACGTGATGCCTATATACATGATCATACCTAGATATTCTCATAACTATGCTCAATTCTGTCAATTGCTCAACAGTAATTTGTTCACCCACCGTAAAATACTTATGCTCTTGAGAGAAGCCACTAGTGAAACCTATGGCCCCCGGGTCTATTTTCCATCATATTAATCTCCCGACAACAAGCTATTTCTGGCGCCATTTTTATTTTACTTTCTTTACTTTGCGTCTTTATCATAAAAATACCAAAAATATTATCTTATCATATCTATCAGATCTCACTCTCGTAAGTGACCGTGTAGGGATTGACAACCCCTTATCGCGTTGGTTGCGAGGATTTATTTGTTTGTGTAGGTACGAGGGACTCGTGCGTGGCCTCCTACTGGATTGATACCTTGGTTCTCAAAAACTGACGGAAATACTTACGCTACTTTGCTGCATCACCCTTTCTTCTTCAAGGGAAAACCAACGCAGTGCTCAAGAGGTAGCAAGAAGGATTTCTGGCGCCGTTGCCGGGGAGTCTACGCAAAAGTCAACATACCAAGTACCCATCACAAACCCTTATCTCCCGCATTACATTATTTGCCATTTGCCTCTCGTTTTCCTCTCCCCCACTTCACCCTTGCCGTTTTATTCGCCCTCTCTTGTCCGTTTGCCTCTGTTTACCCGTGTGTTGGATTGCTTGCTTGTCATGATGGCTCAAGATAATACCAAATTGTGTGACTTTACCAATACCAACGATAATGATTTCCTAAGCACTCCGATTGCTCCTCTTGCCGATACTGAATCTTGTGAAATCAATGCTGCTTTGTTGAATCTTGTTATGAAAGATCAATTTGCCGGCCTTCCTAGTGAAGATGCCGCTACCCATCTAAATAGCTTCGTTGATTTGTGTGATATGCAAAATAAGAAAGATGTGGACAATGATATTGTTAAATTGAAGCTATTTCCTTTTTCGCTTAGAGATCGTGCTAAAGCTTGGTTTTCATCTTTGCCTAAAAATAGTATTGATTCATGGAATAAGTGCAAAGATGCTTTTATCTCTAAGTATTTTCCTCCCGCTAAGATCATCTCTCTTAGAAACGATATTATGAATTTTAGGCAACTTGATCATGAACATGTTGCACAAGCTTGGGAGAGGATGAAATTAATGATACGTAATTGCCCTACGCATGGTTTGAATTTGTGGATGATTATACAAATTTTTTATGCCGGATTGAATTTTGCTTCTAGAAATCTTTTAGACTCGGCCGCGGGAGGCACTTTTATGGAAATCACTTTAGGAGAAGCTACTAAACTCCTAGATAATATTATGGTTAATTATTCTCAATGGCACACTGAAAGATCTACTAATAAAAAAGTGCATGCGATAGAAGAAATTAATGTTTTGAGTGGAAAGATGGATGAACTTATGAAATTATTTGCTACTATTTCTTCTGATCCTAATGATATGCCTTTGTCTACTTTGATTGAGAATAATAATGAATCTATGGATGTGAATTTTGGAGGTAGGAATAATTTTGGTAACAACGCGTATAGGGGAAACTTTAATCCTAGGCCGTATCCTAGTAATTCCTCTAATAATTATGGTAATTCCTACAACAACTCTTATGGAAATTTTAATAAGATGCCCTCTGAATTTTAGACTAGTGTTAAGGAGTTTATGAATTCGCAAAAAAATTCAATGCTTTGCTTGAAGAAAAATTGCTTAAAGTTGATGAATTGGCTAGGAACGTTGATAGAATTTCTCTTGATATTGATTCTTTAAAACTTAGATCTATTCCTCCTAAGCATGATATCAATGAGTCTCTCAAAGCCATGATAATTTCCATTGATGAGTGCAAAGAAAGAACCGCTAGGATGCGTGCTAAGAAAGATTGCTTTGTGAAAGCGTGTTCTTCAAATTTCTATGAAAATAAAGATGAAGATCTAAAAGTTATTGATGTGTCCCCTATTAAATCTTTGTTTTGCAATATGAATCTTGATAATGATGGGACTGAATATGATCCACCTTTACCTAGAAGGCGTTCCAGAAATTCGGAGTTTTTAGATCTTGATGCTAAATTTGATAAAAGTGGGATTGAAGAGATCAAAACATTAGATATTAATGAACCCACTATTTTGGATTTCCAGGAATTTAATTATGATAATTTCTCTTTGATATTGTATTTCCTTGTTGCAATCCGTGCTAAATTCTCCTCATGCTTATAGTCAAAATAAAGCATTTACCAAACATATCGTTGATGCTTTGATGCAACCTTGTGAAGAAAAACTTGAGTTGGAAGTTTCTATCCCTAGAAAACTTTATGATGAGTGGGAACCTACTGTAAATTTAAAATTAAAGATCATGAATGCTATGCTTTGTGTGATTTGGGTGCTAGTGTTTCCACGATTCCAAAGACTTTGTGCGATTTGCTAGGTTTCCATGATTTTGATGATTGCTCTTTAAATTTGCACCTTGCGGATTCCACTATTAAGAAACCTGTGGGAAGAATTAATGATGTTCTTATTGTTGCAAATAGGAACTATGTGCCCGTAGATTTTATTGTTCTTGATATAGATTGCAATCCTTCATGTCCTATTCTTGGTAGACCTTTCCTTAGAACGATTGGTGCAATTATTGATATGAAGGAAGGGAATATTAGATTCCAATTTCCGTTAAGGAAAGGCATGGAACACTTTCCTAGAAAAAAAATAAAATTACCATATGAATCTATCATGAGAGCCACTTATGGATTGCCTACCAAAGATGGCAATACCTAGATCTATCCTTGCTCTTATGCCTAGCTAGGGGCATTAAACGATAGCGCTTGTTGGGAGGCAACCCAATTTTATTTTTATTTTTTTTGCTTTTTGCTTATGTTTAGGAATAAATCTTTGATCTAGCCTCTGGTTAGATGTGTTTTTATTTTTTAATTAGTGTTTGTGCCAAGTTAAACCTATAGGATCTTCTTGGATAATAGTTATTTGATCTTGCAGAAAATTCCAGAAACTTTCTGTTCAAAAAAACAATTGTTAAAAATCACCAGAACGTGATAAAATATTGATTCCAATTGCTTCTGATCAATAAACAAATTTTATAGGTCGTCCTATTTTGGTTGAATTTTTGGAGTTCCATAAGTTTGCGTTAGTTACAGATTACTACAGACTGTTCTGTTTTTGACAGATTCTGTTTTTCGTGTGTTGTTTGCTTATTTTGATGAATCTATGGCTAGTAAAATATTTTATAAACCATAGATAAGTTGGAATACAGTAGGTTTAACACCAATATAAATAAATAATGAGTTCATTACAGTACCTTGAAGTGGTCTTTTGTTTTCTTTCGCTAACGGAGCTCACGAGACTTTCTGCTGAGTTTTGTGTTGTGAAGTTTTCAAGTTTTGGGTGAAAGATTTGATGGATTATGGAATAAGGAGTGGCAAGAGCCTAAGCTTGGGGATGCCCATGGCACCCCCAAGATAATCTAAGGACACCTAAAAGCCAAAGCTTGGGGATGCCTCGGAAGGCATCCCCTCTTTCGTCTACTTCCATCGGTAACTTTACTTGGAGCTATATTTTTATTCACCACATGATATGTGTTTTGCTTGGAGCGTCTTGTAAGATTTGAGTCCTTGCCTTTTAGTTTACCACAATCATCCTTGCTGTACACACCTTTTGAGAGAGACACACATGATTCGGAAATTATTAGAATACACTATGTGCTTCACTTATATCTTTTGAGTTATATGGTTTTTGCTCTAGTGCTTCACTTATATCTTTTAGAGCACGGTGGTGATTTTGTTTTATAGAAACTATTGTTCTCTCATGCTTCACTTAGATTATTTTGAGAGTCCTACAAAACATCATGGTATTTTGCTTTAACAATAATAGGCATACAAGATTAGTAAAAGAAAAATTCTTATGAGTGTGTTGAATACTATGAGAAGTTTGATGCTTGATAATTGTTTTGAGATATGAAGATGGTGATATTAGAGTCATGCTAGTTGAGTAGTTTTGAATTTGAGAAATACTTGTGTTAAAGTTTTTGATTCCCGTAGCATGCACGTATGGTGAACCGTTATGTGATGAAGTCGGAGCATGATTTATTTATTGATTGTCTTCCTTATGAGTGGCGGTCGGGGACGAGCGATGGTCTTTTACTACCAATCTATCCCCCTAGGAGCATGCGCGTAATACTTTGCTTTGATAACTTGTAGATTTTTGCAATAAGTATATGAGTTCTTTATGACTAATGTTGAGTCCATGGATTATACGCACTCTTCTTCCTTCCACCATTGCTAGCCTCTCTAATACCGCGCACTTTTCGCCGGTATCATACACCCACCATATACCTTCCTCAAAACAACCACCATACCTACCTATCATGGCATTTCAATAGCCATTCCGAGATATATTGCCATGTAACTTACCACCGTTCCGTTTACTATGGCACGCTCCATCATTGTCATATTGCTTTGCATGATCATGTAGTTGACATTGTATTTGTGGCAAAGCCACCGTTCATAATTCTTTCATACATGTCACTCTTGATTCATTGCATATCCCGGTACACCGCCAGAGGCATTCACATAGAGTCATATTTTGTTCTAAGTATTGAGTTGTAATTGTTGAGTTGTAAGAAAATAAAAGTGTGATGATCATCATTTTTAGAGCATTGTCCCAAGAGAGGAAAGGATGATGGAGACTATGATTCCCCCACAAGTAGGGATGAGACTCCGAACAAAAAAAAGAGGCCATAAAAAAGAAGAAGAAAAGGGCCAAATAAAAAAATGAGAGAAAAAGAGAGAAGGGACAATGTTACTATCCTTTTACCACACTTGTGCTTCAAAGTAGCACCATGATCTTCATGATAGAGAGTCTCCTATGATATCACTTTCATATACTAGTGGGAATTTTTCATTATAGAACTTGGCTTGTATATTCCGATGCTGGGCTTCCTCAAAATGCCCTAGGTCTTCGTGAGCAAGCGAGTTGGATGCACACCCACTTAGTTTCTTTTGTTGAGCTTTCATATATTTATAGCTCTAGTGCATCCGTTGCATGGCAATCCCTACTCACTCACATTGATATCTATTGATGGGCATCTCCATGGCCCGTTGATACGCCTAGTTGATGTGAGACTATCTTCTTCTTTTTGTCTTCTCCACAACCACCATTTTATTCCACATATAGTGCTATGTCCATGGCTCACGCTCATGTATTGCATGAAGATTGAAAAAGTTTGAGAACATCAAAAGTATGAAACAATTTCTTGGCTTGTCATCGGGGTTGTGCATGATTTAAATATTTTGTGTGGTGAAGATAGAGCATAGCCAGACTATATGATTTTGTAGGGATAACTTTCTTTGGCCATGTTATTTTGAGAAGACATAAGTGCTTAGTTAGTATGCTTGAAGTATTATTATTTTTATGTCAATATTAAACTTTTGTCTTGAATCTTTCGGATCTGAATATTCATACCACAATTAAGAAGAATTACATTGAAATTATGCCAAGTAGCATTCCACATCAAAAATTCTGTTTTTATCATTTACCTACTCGAGGACGAGCAGGAATTAAGCTTGGGGATGCTTGATACGTCTCCAACGTATCTATAATTTTTGATTGTTCCATGCTATATTATATTCTATTTTGGACTTTATTGGGCTTTATTATACACTTTTATATTATTTTTGGGACTAACCTATTAACCGGAGGCCCAGCCTAGAATTGCTGTTTTTTTTGCCTATTTCAGAGTTTCGCAGAAAAAGAATATCAAACGGAGTCCAAACGGAGTCCAAACGGAATGAAACCTTCGGGAACGTGATTTTTGGAACGAACGTGATCCAGAGGACTTGGACCCTACGTCAAGACATCAAACAGGAGGCCACGAGGTAGGGGGCGCGCCTACCCCCCTAGGTGCGCCCTCCACCCTCGTGGGCCCCCTGTTGCTCCACCGACGTACTTCTTCCTCCTATATTTACCTACTTACCCCCAAACTACCAGATATGGAGCCAAAAACCTAATTCCACTGCCGCAACCTTCTGTACCCGTGAGATCCCACCTTGGGTTCTGTTCCGAAGCTCCGCCGGAGGGGGCATCGATCACGGAGGGCTTCTACATCAACACCATAGCCTCTCCGATGAAGTGTGAGTAGTTTACCTTAGACCTTCGGGTCCATAGTTATTAGCTAGATGGCTTCTTCTCTCTTTTTGGATCTCAATACAATGTTCTCCTCCTCTCTTGTGGAGATCTATTCGATGTAATCTTCTTTTGCCCGCGGCCTTGATTGACGCATGGCGATTGACGGGACGTGGGCGTCTCCGCTTCCCCACGCTGCCTCGGCAACCGTTCGACTTGACGAGACCCTGCTGCATGCAGAAGAAAACCATCATTACTTGTGATCGTGGAGGCCGGCGGTTGGCCTCCTTCTGGCTATAAATGGGGAGAGGGGCGGAGCCCCCGTTGCTCATCTCTTCCTCCATTCCGCCCGCTTCTTCTTGTTCCTCCTTGTTGCGACACTCATGGCGCCGATATAGAGTTTCTCCGCCGCCGAGAAGGGAAAAACCCCTCGCGAAGAGCTTGGGCCACTCCCACCGAAGAAGAGGCTGGCCCGCTCTCGCGATGTTGTCGCGAGGCCGGAGGTGACGAGGCCTTGGTACGAGCGGCCTCCCCCTGGCTACCCGCTGCCCTTGTACGCTCAGGTGCAGGGCTCCGGAGGAGGAGGCAGCCGCCCGCGCCGCTCGCGCCTTGGCCATGGTGGTCACGCCGTGGCGGTGCGCGCTGCCGCCCCGCGAACTCAAGCCGAGGGCTCCTCGCGTGAACTCGTGGTGTGGGCGACGATGCCACCGTGTACGTGGATCCGGTGCCCGCAATTCTTCACTGAAGAGATGCCGCCGAGGGGGCCACTCATGCTGTGGCTGCAGCACGTCGAGTGCGACACACCGGCGACGGGAGCAGAGGTCGAGGTCGTCTCCCCATGCAAGATCTTTATGACCCGCGGCTGGGGTGAGGTCGCCCATGTCTGCCGCGTGGAGGGGCCCCTCGCCATCCACTTCGAGTACGACGGTGCCTCCACGCTGTTCTTCAAGGTCTTCGATGAGGAAGGCCGCCGGCTGGAATGCTGTCCTGGAAGGGGTTGCCAGGACGGAGCGGCGGCTGGTGCTGGGCCCGCTCTTGGCCCTGCCGATAGCTCCTCCAATAGCAGTGATGGCGCTTGGGAGTCCAGCGACTCTCCTGAGCCCTACGAGACCCCGGAGACGAGCGACGACAGCTACATGCCTCTGAGCTCTCGCCATGCCCGGAGCGCGGCAGCGGCGTCCGCCCGTCGCCACCGTTGGTCTGGATGGGGTTGGCGTCGGCCTCCCGTGGCCCACTCTTGATGATGGCGGCGGCGGGGACGCCTGTAGATACGGCTCCTGGAAGTCTTCTTCTTTTGTTCCCTGCGAGGAGTCGAGGGTAACCCCGTGGGGGTGTGTAAAGAATCTGAAGTGCCCTTTTGTGTCAACATCATCCTTATTATGAAAACATATGATTGCGTGTCTTGCTTAGGCTTGGTCCCCCCTTTCCAACCTCACGGTAGCTTAGTGCTCTACGCCATCAGGTCCCAGTCCCCAGGCAAGCTGCAGCCGTCGCCGGTATGCCAGGTCGCGATGCCGTGGTCAAGGCCAGGAGGTGAGTGGCCTGAGGTCCGGTAAGAGCTCCTGAGCGTGATGCTCAAGAGGTCCCCTTTAGCGTGCAAGCAACTCCCTGAAGGTAGGAAAGGAAGGCGGCGTCTTCGTAGCAATGCCGCAAGAGATGGAAATCCTGTGTCACGGCGCCGGGCTGGCTTGAGTGCGAGACTTATCGTTAGCGATCCTGAGCTGATCCCCTGCGCGGTGCCCCATTCGTGCGTTAGCAGTTGTGGGACGACTGGGTTAGGCTCGCGCTGGCCTCCCTCCCTTCTTCATGTTTTCCTAGGTGCTCCGCGTCCTCGGGTCTCGACCCTCGAGCGAGCTCAGCCGCCGCTGGTATGCCAGGTCGCGATGCCGTGCTCAAGGCCAGGGGTGAGGGTTGGAGAGTCAGTAGGAGCTCCTGAGACGTGATGCTCAGGAGCCCCCCTTTAACACGCAAGCAGATTGTGTGAAAAAAGAAGGAGCCTGCGACGCCGCCCGTTGCCCGCCTCCGGAGATTCCTGCAGGTTAGCGCGAGAGAGGAATACAGATTGCAACCGTGTTTACTGGTCTGCCGCTGGTCGTTCCGCAAGAAGATGAAGGCACTGAGGGCCTGGTGAGGTGACGTGCGCGGGGCATGCCGCGAGCCAGAGCTCGACCGCTCAGGTTTGTCAGTGTTGTAGGGACGGGCCCGAGCACAAGCACCGTGCCAGCATGTGTAGGCCCCGTTGCGGGATGAGCAGGAGGCCGGTCAGCAATGCGGGTGGCCGCTAAGGGCAACATATAAGCAGGTGATAATCATGGAATGACTCAAGCAATGAGGTAGGTTAGCTCAGATAGATGCAAGAACGATACATGCCACTGGGACGGACCCGAGCGGCCTGGGGATGATGCAGCCCGGGAGGCGCTCCCAACAGAGTAAGCTAAAGATGCAAAAGGATACACGCTGCAGGGACAAGCCCATGCGACTTGGGGATAATGCCGCCCGAAGGGCGCCCCTAACTGAATGAACTGGATAGAGTCACCTGATACCGTAGCTAGAGTGGTGTCGGGGTAGCTGAAGATGCGCGCCGGGGAAGTTGCTCCTCACGAGCCGCCAGGGTCCTGAGCCTCAGGAGGCTCCGCAGGCCCAGGTGGCTCCTGAAAAACTGTCGCGATCTCCGCCAGGAAAGCGTGATGCCTGGCCTCCTGAGCCGCCAGAATGCTCCGCAAGTGGCACTGGAAAGTGACAGCCGCGTTCGGCAGGCCAAATGGCATGCGAACATAGCTATTTTGGGGAACGCAGTAATTTCAAAAAACTTCCTACGCACACGCAAGATCATGGTGATGCATAGCAATGAGAGGGGAGAGTGTAGTCCACGTACCCTCGTAGACCGTAAGCGGAAGCGTTATGACAACACGGTTGATGTAGTCGTACATCTTCACGATCCGATCAATCCTAGTACCGAAAGTACGGCACCTCCGTGATCTGCACACGTGCGGTTTGGTGACGTTCCACGAATTCTCGATCCAGCTGAGTGTTGAGGGAGAGATTCGTCAGCACGACGGCGTGGTGATGGTGATGATGAAGCTACCGGCGCAGGGCTTCACCTAAGCAGTGCAACGATATGACCGAGGTGGCTTATGGTGGAGGGGGGCACCGCACACGGCTAAGAGATCAATGATCAACTTGTGTGTCTATGGGGTGCCCCCCTCCCCGTATATAAAGGAGTGGAGGAGGGGGAGGGCCGGCCCTCTATGGCACGCACTGGAGGAGTCCTACTCCCACCGGGAGTACGATTCCCCCCTCTCCCTAGTTGGACTAGGAGAGAAGGAAGGGGGAGAGAGGGAGGAAGGAAAGGGGGGCGCCGCCCCCCTTCCTAGTCCAATT